>NC_136492.1:82244984-82359984 GCF_053919585.1 Euprymna scolopes | reverse complement strand
AAAAAATGATATATCTAAACATATAATGTTCATGGCTGTAGGAGATGTGTAGATGAGCTTATACGTATGAATGATAATGATGAATATAAAACAATAAACAGCTTATATATCCAAAGGAGTTAGAATTGAATTGTGAAAATATACGAAAACAGGCTACATTTCTGAGTTAAGATATAAAAATTGAGGATGGGAATTTTTCTTGGTAAAATATTTGATAAAATCAACTCTTTCCCCTTTGAAATAGTTCGCATGCCGCATAAAGATAGTAACTGCCCTGTTTTTATGTTTTATGGAACCATTATCTCAGAGTTTTTTTCAGAATAGCTCACGTTACCTGAAAGTAATATATTTTATACAATCTGTTTCTAATTTAGTAATAAAGATGATTAAACAAAGCGGTGATAGAACTACAATATTTAAGCAGTTAAACGAATCATTTTTTCGTAAAATAAAGGCAATCAAAAACTATGTTAATAATGAATAATATGTATTATACAAAAAAGTATTATATACATATATATGTGTGTGTGTTTTAAGAATTTGATATATTTAAAAAAAAATAAGAATATAAATACATAAAGTACTAATAATAGTAGGGGTTTATAAGTAATAAAATTGATTAATCCTGATCCTATGATTTAAACACTGGTGAATTAAAAATATATATATAAATTTTGGATTTGGAAACAGATGAATCTCACAGGTAAGGAAGGCATTATTTCTAACATGAATAGGCTAGCTAAATTAATCAAGAATATGAAACTAGATCTAAAATCTGTAAAAAATGTTTTTCTTGTGCTTAAGGGAGGTGGTGTTTGTATAACATTGCTGGAAAACCATGATTTCATATACTGTTTTTTTTTAATCCCGAAACAGTGTTTCATGGTAAACAACTGGTGGCCCCTATAATTAACATAAACACTGTAGTGAATAAGAGAACGTCAGTTGATACATTGATTGCAGGTTATTATATGACTTACTGACTAAATAGTCTTCTCACGAATGATAAAAACTATGTATAGTCATCCGCATACTGTACTGTTCCGCTGTTTCACATGTCATCAGTGCGGCTAGACAGGCAACTACCTCAAGCCAGGATTATTACCCGACCGCCTATATGACAGTGAAGGCTGTTTTGCGAGTCGTGAATTAACAATGTTTTGACATCGCCCGTCATACCTAAGCTCGATTTCTTTACACAAAGAGCATCGTTTTATACGTTAATAGGAATTCATGTATCTCTTCTCAATATGCTCAACGCAAGATAAGGTGCACATATATATATATATATATATATATATATATATATATATATATATATATATATAGTAATTTATAAAGTATATATGGCGATTAAGCTACACTGAATATTCTGCGTTTCATCCAACTATAGGATTCGTCAGGCTTATGCACGAATTCTGTCGTTGCTTCTTGTTTTTATACATGCTGGGGATTACTAGTTGGCCAATCAGCTTTCTAGTATCCACCGCGCCCCTTCCTACCAGCCAATGGGCATGCATTTTATCAAACAAGGATCTGTTTTAGAGCTAGGTTAGTGGTTTTAGATGGCCGTTCTGCTTCCACCTAAAACCACTAACCTAGCTCTAAAACAGATCCTTTGTTTGATAAAATGCATGCCCATTGGCTGGTAGGAAGGGGCGCGGTGGATACTAGAAAGCTAATTGGCCAACTAGTAATCCCCAACATGTATAAAAACAAGAAGCAACGACAGAATTCGCGCATAAGCCTGACAAATCCTATAGTTGGATGAAACGCAGAATATTCAGTGTAGCTTAATCGCCATATATATTTTATAAATTACTAACTAGCTCTACCTACGTATTGAGCACTTTTGAAGTAAATACTTAAAGTTTACGCATAAATCTTCACTTTCGTATAGTAAATTTATGTGAATAAATGAAATAGTTATATATATATATATATATATATATATATTATTCTAAATAATATATATATATATTATTTAGAAAGTCAATCCTCTATCGATTATTTCATGTGGATACTGTGCCGGGTTCATTAATTAATGTAAATTTTACTCGGGTGCAATCACCCACAATCGAAAATGAAATCAAATTTTAAAGACAAATAATAAATACGGGCAGACAGATATAGTTTTATAAATGATTGAAATAAGTGAATATGTTTTATTTCCTTTTCATTGTATTAATTACTAAAATATTTACTTTAATTTACGTGATTAAAATATATTTTATATCTTCATATGTTCACGTTTTTATGAAAATATTACAGCTCCAAAAAATAGTTACCCCACCTTTACAATATTATGGCTTTCAACTCGTAAACTGCTTTGACCAATTCTATGAAATAAATAAATATATGTACATATTTCTACACCCAACTTAGAAAGAAGATATTTTTGCAGGAAATAATTTCTATTTGATTAACGTATAGTCGTTGGGTTTGAGAACAAACGGCACCGACGGTCTGCTTTTATTACACCCTGCAAGTAAACGAATAAGTGTTCGTAATAGAACGATATTTTAAGAAATTAATCCCCGTTTAAATAACTTACATTTCTCCGAGTTGAAATTTTATCGAATTTACATTAAGTGGTACATAAATATGTAAACAAACCGATGTAGCTTTCATTTCAATACTTGATCGGCGCCCGGCGTTTTTCAGTCCTGAAGTAAACTTAAATATGATGTTTTAATTTGACTAGATTTCGTATGGATTACAATGGAGTCATTTTTTATCGATTATTTTATATAATTTTATAGTAGAGATTACAAAAATGTAAACGAAATATGACTTGAGTGTTATCAGCATGAAAAGAAACCGAAAGCCAACGCTAGCATTATAGCATGTGACCTTACCGCTGAAGCATCATAATTCGGATATGAATTTATTAAATATATATATATATATATATATATATATATATATATATATATATATATATATATATATGTATATTATAATGCACGTCCAACGATTTACGCATGCGTATAAAAGCAGTTTTAGTCAACTCACGATTGACAAGTTCTGATTTCTTTAAATGTTAACCTCTTTCTTGATCCCATTTTTGGATCTCATTAACAACCATGTTCATTGGATGAAGCCCCATAAAATAATGGCCCACAGAAATGAAACCAATTGAGCCATCTAATGTCATTTTGTGGGCTTTCGTTTCGGGGAAGATACACTTTTCAAAAAATGAATACACATACACATAAATACATATTTCATAAAGAAGTCAGAAATAATTATTACAATTTTCCTCACGGTGTAATTTTATTTGGCTACAAAAACGAGCAGACTATGAGTATTTGATTTTTTTCCATAGTGTAATTTTACTAGTTTGAAATTTGAACTTCATAAGTCCTAAATATGATGAATGAGAGAACAAAAAGCATCTGAAATCGATTACACTTTTGACATTTGAATGCGAAAAGAATTTCAAAATAAAGACTTTGATAATTTCAAAGGCAACTTATTTTTATTTGTTTCTCACAGTCTATGGAAATAATAAATAAATCGTAATAAATAGAGAAAGTTCTTTTTGAATGCAAATGAAGTATAATATTTTGTAGTCTGACAATATTTAATTATATATTTGATTTAATTCGATTCGTTTGATTCTGATCAAATTATCGATCAATGCTTCCGTTCAGTCTCAAGAGACAATGCGCACCGTTCTTAGTAGCGCATGTAATTGTGAGACTAATGGGTGCGGTTTCTCCAACCATACCTCTCCTAAATAAGCACTTCTAGGATTCGTGGTTGGTAGGAACCCAAAACAGACTGTAAACAATACCAAGATAAGCAGAGAGCATATACAAAAAAACAAAATTCACTAAAAGTCACCTATTTTAGTCCTGATCGGGTTCAATGTTGGTAACATTCGGTTATCTGGCAGGAACCGATAGGTACATGTTGTTGTTACTATATATATATATATATATATATATATATATATATATATATATATATATATATATATATATATATACTAGCATGGGTGCCAGGCATTGACTGGGTGTTTGGAGGTGTGTGTTGAGCAAAAAACAATGAATAAAGGGGTAGCAGGAAGGCAGGCTCGGACCCGTACCGCGAAGGAGAAAAAGAACGGGGAAACGCTGACTTCTTTGTTGTTACGACCACTGACAAATCGGAAGTGGCGTAGGTTTAAATTAAGGCTAGACAATTGAAAAGAGGGGATGACTTTGAAAATATCGGCGACAAAATCGATCGCTCCCTGTAGAAAAGAGCCCACTTGAGGGTGAAGATATTAATATTTTTAGGCTATTTTTCGCTATTTGTCGTCTGAATGGTCGAGCTTAAAAACGATACTGATCTTATGAAAATCGGTTACCTCTGTCGAAAGTTTTAGGCAGACATGCAAACATACAACCATACATACACTGATATATTGGTAGTTCAATTTTTCGACGAAAGCGATTAAAAAGCTTGCCCTATCTCTGAATACCCTTTATCTCAAATTCCAAATGTTTCGACCAGAAATTCTCTGAGTAATTTGGTAGAGACTGCAGAGGTCAATTTCTTGTAAACTTTGACCCTATTATGACCACTTTAACATTTATTGTTTTGGGCTCAAATCGAGTTATTAAGTTAGATCCATGTCAAAAAAAAACTATATAAATTGTTTCTACCCAAAATTGGCGGAGGAATTTGGTTCTCAAAGGTCAAATCGTTGAACCTTGACCCTTCAACAACCAAATTTCTTGCCGAAAACAGATTACAAAGATTTTCCCAAATCTTAATACACAATATATCAAATTTCGAGTCTGTAGACTAAAAATTGACAGAGTTATTTCGTAGGGAAACGTTACTAGACAGACAAACAAACAACCACACACCTCCACTTTTATAGATACTAGCATTTCAACCGGCCATTTCCGGGTGTTTGGAGGTGTGTGTTGAGCAAAAAAAAATGTTGTGGTAGGAAGGAAGGCTCGAGCCTGAACTGCGAAGGAGGAAGAAACGGAGAAAAACGTGACGTCTTTTCTGTTACGACCACCATCAAACCGGAAGTGACGTATATTTAAATTAACGCTAGATAATTGAAAAAAGGGGATGTCTTTCCAAAATATCGTCGGAAAAAGAGCCCCCCTTAAGAGCATTGCCCAGTTTAGGATGAAGAAGTTAATGTTTTTAGCCAATTTTTCGGTATTTGTCGTCTGAAGGGTCGCGCCCTAAAAGGTTACCGATCTTGGAAAAATACGTCGCCTCTTTTGAAAGTTTAACGCAGACATGCATACATACATACATTTATATATTGGTAGCTCTAATTTTCGACCCAAACCGATGAAAAAGCTTGCCCTATGTCTGAATAAACTTTATGTAAAATTTCAAATGTTTAGACCAGAAATTTTCTGCTGAATTTGGTAGAGATCGTGAGGTGATTTTTTTGTTAAATTTGACCCCTATTATGACCCCTTACCATTTATTGTTTTGGGCTCAAATAAATGTCAAATGATTGGCGGAGGAGTTTGGTAGAGTTCTCAAAGGTCAACTTGTTGAACTTTGACCCATTAACTGCCAAATTTCTGACCTAAAACCGAGTACACAGATTTCTCCAAACATCAGTAACCTGTATATCAAATTTTCAGTCTGTATACTTAAAATTGAGAAAGTTAGTGGGAAATGTACATAGACAGACACAGTGGGCCAGACAAACAGTCATTTCACTTATATATATATATATATATATATATATATATATATATATTCGCAAAAATTGCTAGTATTCTATGAATTTTTACTGAAGAGCCTCGTGATAGACTACATTTCTGCTCCTTTTATTTTGGGCCAAATATATAGTTTTTATGAAGTTCCTGTCTGGCTGGCGGAGACATAGAACATGCCGTGACTGGAGCATTCTGATATCAGGTCTACACCAATGGTTTTAAATGTTTGACCTTGACTTTTATTGATGCTCATTGCGAAACAGACTTTCACAGGAAACTGGAGCCTCCTAAATTTAAAAGGATGTTCCGAGTCAGATGGAACTAAGGGAATCCTTGGCAGCAGGACTGTTTCACGTTTGTAGGGACCACAATAAATGGTAGCCTCAATCACATTGGTGTGCAATCTGCTGACAACACATCTGGTTCCGTTACAGGTTGTTGGCGTTTCCAAAGATCGAAGAATCATCCATTAACCACTTATTCAAGCGATTTACATTGATATTTAATGGGGAAACTATAGCCCTCTCAGCAAGCCAGTCGGAAGAGTTCCGTTGTTTTGCAAGTCCCGGTACACTCTGTCTTTCAATTCCTTCAGATCACTCACATATTTGCCAAGCTCAGGTGGGATCTTTATTGTATCAGGTAGGGAAATAATTGGAAACTTACCAACACCTATCTGGAGAAGCAATTGTGAGAAGTCTGCTGCGGCTGAGTTTCCAGAGATATGGGATCTCATATTTGTAGTCAGTTTCTTCACTATAATGTGTCTCCAGAGATAAGACTTCTTCAAACTTGAAGTGACAATATTTGCCCTTGTGCCATTCTTTACAACTGACAGTATTTGACCAAAATCCCCGCAAAATAAGGTTGGAATACCACCTCTGGACTTCTTGTTTCCCCTTATGTCTTGCAATGTTTTGTCAATTGCTTCATAAGCACTCTTGTGGATCATCGGGGCTTCGTCCACAATGATCGCAGATGCGTCTCGAATGCCTTTGCCAAGACGGAAGTGCCAGTAATTTTACAAACTGGCAGTCCATTCGATGCGTATTCAATGATATTTTAAAAGTCCTATGAAGAGAGCGGTCACCTTGAAGTAGAGTGGCAGCAATGCCACTGGATGTTGTTGCAAGAACGATCTTTCACATGGATCTAATTTTTGAAAGGATACAAATTGACAAGAAATGTCTTTCCTGTGGCCCCTGGAGCATCAAGGAACATCATACTCTGACAGCTACTGTTTTCATTCACTTGACCTTCTTCCAACATTGACATGAAACTATTGTAGACTTCTCTTTGATCTTCTGTCAATTGTCCTTGCAAATTTTCTGCTTGTCGGGAAAGTTCTTCTGTATTGTTATAAACTTGCTTTTGGTATTCTAGAACGAGTATTGAATCTACTCTGTGTCTCGGCGCAGGTAATCCGTAGCTTGCCAGTGGTTGACTGCCCATGAGAAGAACTTTTTCCTCGATTAGACAAAGGGTTTTATTGTAGAGTTCATCATTGAAATCTACTTCAGGGTTGTTTACTTCTCGCCTGTGTCTGTGGAGAATGTCTTCCTAGATTGCATTATGAAAATTCATCCAAAGTTCAATGGAATTGCTTGGCTCACACGCCGTTAAAATTATTGCAAAGAGGCTTCGCAGATTTGATGGGGACTGAGTGACACTTGCTTCTTCCAGTGCTTGGTGCAAGTGTTGGTGGTTTTCAAGAAGGCCTCTGGCAAGTCACGCTTCCCTGTAAGTTTCAAAAACATCTCCATTATATTCCCGAAAATCATGAAACTAAGTTGGGCCAGCGATCTCATTGAGCAATAGGCGTAAGAAGTACCACTCCCCTACTCTTGGACTAATCGTGTTCATTCTGCCAATGCATGGGGCCTTCCATACATCAACATTATTTCCTTCAATTTGTTAACCCCGTTTTCTCCTATACCATTTTTTTGTTGATTTGTTCCAAGTATCAAACTCGGGGACATTCACATATTTAAACCGCTTGTAAAGTTGTCTTCATGCCAGAGTTAAAAGAATGCTGTCAAAGTTGTTGCAGGTGGTGGACCTTGGGCTCGTTCAAGAGCGGCATTAGCCGAGAACATGATGCGTTGGCCATTTTCCAAATGTGCAGCACGTTGCACATTTGGATGGAAATGCTCATGTATCAGATGCGCCAATATCCTCCAAGCTGCCTCTGAACTGCCGACATACCTTGCATTCTGGAACAGATTGATTTCACCCACCATTTAATTGTAATTTCCTCCTTCAGTTCTTCGCAGCTGAAACACTGTTTGTTTACGTATTAAAGTACGTATTTAATACTTTGGATTGAGCTGCAAATTTTAACATTAATGTGAGTGTTGAATTACTGAAGGGGGACTCTGTTGTAGGGAACAATCTACTGGTTAGTTATTACCTGATTAACGAACCGATCATTTAACTTCATCCTTATTGTACCAGTGTGGCCTCCATCTTCTGGTTTTCGTCGCCTGTATTTGGCGTACGAGTCACTACCCTGCTCTGTACAATGAATGAATTCTTTTGGGTAATTCTTAGTGCATTTTATCGACCATACATGGGCAACTTGGATTCAAGGTCCGTGAACCATATGTGCCATCACTTTAGCGTGAAGGTCAGGATCTTCCTCTTTATCGGGTATTTCTGCAGATATGCGCAGATCCATTTGTTCCGGTTGAACTTTGTCCTCTGAGGCCTGCCAGGTGAGTATATGCGCATGCGGTAACCCTCTCTTTTGGTATTCAACGTTGATCAGGAAGGCCCTCAACCTGCCAAATGCTCCTTTTTTAATAAATTCCATTAACCTTTAAAGTTTTTGTCTAAATACCCTTGCAACGATATCTGGACGATCGTAGGCTTCTTGTCCTTGATGGAGATGTTCAGTAATTTCCGTCCACTTTGGATTGGTCGTGAAAGTGATGAAAAGGTCTGCTCGACCCATTCGCCGAACATAAGCCATGTCATCACTTTGACGCTCACACATATATCTATGGCCTCCTGTATAAAGTGCTGGAAGAATAACCCTTTGCACAATCTGGTCTGGATTCCCATCAGCTCTAAGAATTGAATCCCTTAAGTTTCCATAACTGTCAGCTCTCAAGGTCTGTAGCTCTCGCCGCAGGAACTGTAAACGTTCTGTTTCAATCTTGCAGTACACATCCACCAGCAATTGTTGAAACAGTCTTCGGTACAGGAGAAAATAGTTTTCAGGCCGAATCATGGTAGGAATAAAACTGCTGTTGAGTACGTTTCCGCCCATTTCATGCCTTCATATAGATACTATAGGATGGAGATTCATAGGGGTACATTAAGAGTTACATTAATGTATCATAGAGCTGATGTACTTCCGAGATCCTCTTTAACGTACTGTTCTTATAATGTAATACAATAAATCGGTTTGCGGTCGGTTCGTCTTCCATGAGTATCGCAATCTCTGACGTGGTTGTAGGAGAATTGAATCACCGTGAGTGGTCTGTTTCCGGCCTTCGGTCCTCTCTAATGACAACTTTATGCTCTTGCAAGTTTACTTCGTCAATCCTCTCCTTTGTGGTTTTCAGTTCAGGAATTAGGCGGTTGTTCTCGTATAAAAATTCGGTCAGAATTCGGAAAATGCGGGGATTGAGTTTGTTGTCACGTCCCCGAGCATTTAATTCCTCTTCCAGCCTATCCAAGAAGTAGATTTGAAGAAACTTTACTAACCCATCTTCCGGTAGTAAAAGGCTCCCAATGTTATGGCAAACCTGGCCTCGAATTCTAAAAGAAGGATTCCACCCAGGTACGGCCACATATTCGTAACCAAATGAGGTCATTTCAAAGCAGTTGTTATAACTGCGTAGATTTTGAAGGAACTCTTTACAGATGGAACCTTCGCCTGAGAGTAAATCTTGCAGCACCTAAGGCAGTGGTGGGAAGCTATCAAGCACAAACTTGCCAGAAGAAGAACAACAACCAAGGGTCTCTCCTTTAAATTTCACAGCTGAGCAATGCTGACATACTTTGTCCATTTTTCCTATATCAGCTGTAGTGAGAGAGTCATTTTTGTTGTAGAGCAATCCTATTCTATAGCAATTTTCCATTTCTTGTTGTCTCAAAGCAGTCATTCGTCGTATAGCTGCCTCTCTTTCTGTCATTGGCTGAGGAACAGTGATATGCTCTCTCCTTGCAGCCTCGCGCACACATCCTTGGGATAGGCGAGAGATTCGTTCAGTTTCTGATTCATTCTCCCGTCTTTGGGCTTCTCTTAAGCAGCATGTCGAGTTCTGTCAGCTCCACGATGAGTTGCTCTTTGCAAATGTGTTAATCTTTCTCTCCTTTCTCTTTGATCTATTCTGTTGAGCTCTAGACATCTCTGTCTATTTGAAGCATTGGAGCGAATTGCAGCAACTCTTAGTCTAGTAGCTTCTAATGTTGCCAATCTTTCTTCCTCAGTAATGTTTCTATTTTTCGTGGGTGGCATCGTTAATGCGTACCTGAAAGAGGAAAGTATTATCTTAATATTTATTTCAAGAGATTTATCTGCATCTCAAGAAAGATCCTTAATGATCTGTTACATTAGTTTTGACATCGTTATTTTTTATGTTAAATTTAAGAGATACAGAGCCATACGTTTTGGCATTTTTTAGGGGCCACTATCATGTCAAATTCCACCACCTCATACGCGCAGAAACTGCTTGAATATTTTGATAAACGTTAAAAATAATTATAAAACTGATAGTAAAACACCAAAATAAATACTGTACATAACATTACTATTTCCTAGGTAATTTTGTTTGTAAGATTTTTGAAGAGAGACTAAAACAGAATATAATTCCTAGGTAATTTTGTTTGTTAGATTTTTAAAGAGAGACTAAAACTGAATTAAATTCCTATGGTAGTTAATTATAAAACTGATAGTACAACACAGAAATAAATACTTTACATAACATTAATATTTCCTAGGTAATCTTGTTTGTTAGATTTTTAAAGAGAGCCTAAAACTGATTTTAATTCCTAGGTTATTTTGTTTGATTGATTTTAAAGGGAGAATAAAACTGAATTTAATTCCTAGGTCATTTTGTTTGTTAGATTTTTAAAGAGAGACTAAAACTGATTTTAATTCCTAGGTTATTTTGTTTATTAGATTTTAAAGGAAGACTAAAACTGAATTTAATTCCTAGGTAATTTTGTTTGTTAGATTTTTAAAGAGAGACTAAAACTGATTTTAATTCCTAGGTTATTTTGTTTGTTAGATTTTTAAAGAGAGACTAAAACTGAATTTAATTCCTAGGTTATTTTGTTTGTTAGATGTTTAAAGAGAGGCTAAAACTGAATTTAATTCCTGGGTAATTTTGCTAATTTTAGAGAAACAAAAACTGAATTTACGCTCATGTCATTAAAGATAAAAAAAATCATTTACGGTTATGTTGAATCCCAATTTGTTTAATTTTTCAGTCTTTAGTCTGAAAAGAAGTCCTCAACCAGTAAGTATATATATATATATATATATATATATATATATATATATATATATATATATATATATATATATATATATATATATAAAGAAGTCCTCGGCCAGTAAGTGTAGCTTGAATAGTGTCAATTTTTCAGTTGTTAATCTGATATAATATATGTATATATATATATATATATATTTATATATATATATATATATATATATATATATATATATACATGAGAGAGATATGTAGAGATGGAGGGATAAAGAGATAGGGAGAGAGAGCGAGAAATATATATATATATATATATATATATATATATATATATATATATATAGAGAGAGAGAGAGAGAGAGAGAGAGAGAGAGAGAAATAAACGCAAGCGAGCACAAGAGGAAAGTCCATAAGAGGGAAATAGGTGAGTTTTTATTATTGATAAAAGCAAATGATTATCTTGTATTATTACTAAATTAACTCGGCGATTCTCGTTTCTAATTTGCTTGCGGTGAGTACCCTGCGTTACCCGGGTGTTTTTGTAGAGGGGGGGGCTGTTAAAATACAATTACTTTCAAGACAATCGCTACATGAAGGATATTAAGTATTCTGGCAAGATAAAAAATAAGGATATTGAACAACATTGCGTAAAAAACAAAAAATGAAACGACTTTACCGGGAATCGAACGCAATACCATAGGATTATTAAGCAAATGCCTGCATCACCAGACCAAAATGCTTAAGACTCGGTGAATGTAAAATGAATCCTTTTATAAAAGATAAAGGGAAAATATATACAGATTATGAGCTTGGCGGGTCATGACCTTGATGACCTTTGACCTTGATTTGAAAATTGTTGTGTGCCATCTTTAGGCTTGTGGAAATTATCATGCAAGGTTCTGTTAAGATCAGTCCAGTGGTTTTGCATGTAGACAACTAAACGTACACAGGCTATGATGACCTTGAAGACTTTTGACCTTAACACTGAAAATTAGGGTGTACTATCCTTAGGTTAAATACTATCATTATGCAAAGTTTCGTCATGGTTAGTCAAGTGGTTTAGTCTTTAGAAGATTTTATATTTATAGGCTTTGTCTTAATAGACAATGACCTTGATGAGATTAGACCTTGAAAAATGGCATGGACTATCCGTCGGTCAGTGACCATCATCATACCAACTTTGGTCATGGTTACTCCAGTGGTTTGGCCTGTAGGAGAGTTGTACACACAGACAAACAGACAGACACACACACACACGAACGCTACTACGAAGTGGCGTAGGTTTTAATAAAGGCTAGACAATCGAAAAGAGAGCATGAATTTCGAAAATGTCGGTGAAAAAAGTAACCCCCCTGTAGAAAAGTGCCAGTTGAAGGTGAAGATATTAATGATTTTACACAATTTTTCGATATTTGTCTGCTGAAAGCTCGAACTTCAAAATGATACTTAGCTTGTAAAAATTTGTCGCCTATGTTGAACGATGAAGGCAGACATGCAAACATACATACATACATACATTTATATATTGGTAACTAAAAATTTTCGACCCAGACTGATTAAAAAGCTTGCCCTATCTCTGAATACCCTTCTATGTACATTTTGAAATATTTAGACTAGAAATTGTCTCAGTAATTTGGTAGAGACCGCAGAGGCCATTTTTTAAAACTTTTACTCCTATTATGACCGCTTAAAATTTATTATTTTGGGCTCAAATTAAGTTATGTTAGATCCATATACAAGGAACGTATATCTAAATTTTCAATTGTTTATACCCAACATTGTCGGAGGAGGTTCGTAGAGTTCTCAAAGGTCTAAATGTTGAACTTTGACCCCCTAAAAGCCAAATTTCTGGCCGAAAACCGATCAGAAAGACGTTCCCAAATCTCAGTACCCTGTATATTTACTTTCCAGTTTGTGGACTTAGAATTGACAGAGATATTGCGTAGGGAAATGTAAACAGACATACACACAGACACACAGATACACAGACACACAGATACACAGACACGTGCACTATATATATATATATATATATATATATATATATATATATATATATACTAGCATCGGTACCCGTCGCTGCTCGGGTGTTGGGAGGTGTGTGTTTAGCAAAAAAAAAATAGTGGTAGTAGGAAGGCAGGCTGGAACCCGTATCGTAAAGGGGCAAAAGAATGGGAAAAATTTATCATCTTTGCTGTTACGGCCACTGTCAAACCAGAAGTGACGTAGGTTTTAATTAAGGCAAGGAAATCGAAAGGAGAGCATGATTTCCAAAATATCAGGCAAAAAGACGACAATCCCCGTAGGAAAGTGCCCAGTTGAAGGGGAATATATTAATGTTTTTAGCCAATTTTTCGATAGTTTTCGTCTGAGAGAAAAAAGATCAAAACGACACTGATCTTCGCAAAATCCGTCGCCTCTGTCGAAAGTTTTAGGCAGACATGCAAACATATATAAATACATAGATTTATATATTGGTAACTAAACATTTTCGACTAAAACCAGTTAAAAAGATTTCCCTTTCTCTGAATACCTTTTATGTCAAATTTCAAATGTTTAAACCAGAAATTGTGTAAGTAATTTGGTAGAGACCGCATAGGTAAAATGTCTGTTTTTAACATTGACTCCTATTATGATCCCTTAACAGTTATTGTTTTGGGGCTCAAATCAAGTTATTAAGTTGGATCCATGTCGAAGGAACCTATATATAAAATTTCAAGTGTTTAGACCCAAAATTTACGGAGGAGTTGGGAGAGTCTTTAAAAGTAAAATAGTTAAATTTTAACTCCCTAACAGCCAAATATTTTGGCCGAAAACGGATTACAAAGAGGTTCCCAAATATCAGTACCATTTATATCAAATTTTGAGTCTGTAGACTAAAAATTGACAGAGTTATTGGTTCGGGAAATGTACACGGACAGATACACAGACACACACACAGATACGTTCACTTTTATAGATATATAGATAGATAGATAGATTGGATGCAATATATAGTAATGATTTTAAAAGTATAGAAAAAGACTCATGCGCCACCACCGAGAATCAAAACCAAAACGTTCAGCTCACGATTTGTTTTATTTCTGCCGTCAATGACTGAGCTATGGAAACATGGTTACTGCGCAAGTAAAAATTAATACATGAACCAATAGCTACTACGTTATGCATTCCTAATGACGGCGTTCGACCATCACCTGACAAATTTTATTTTTTTAAATGTTCACAATATTGCACCGATTTTTTTCGGGCTTATGCCCAAATATAAAGTTTCGGATGGAGTCAAATACCTTATATATGCTGTTACATGTCTATAGACTAAAAACTCTACGAGGAGTTTGGTAGAAAAATTTGTTAAACAAAAATATATACGTATACATAAATATATCGAAACAATTTTTTGGTTTCTATAAGCTTTTTATGCAAATATTATGCAAATATATATCATGTAGAATATATGCGTGAACATAATAACACGTAATAGTAAACTAAAGATTATTAGCCCATTAGAAAACCAAATAAACTTATTGGGAATTAATTAAAATGAATGTTTAAAAGAATATGCAAATGATCTAGTTCTTTTGCTAGTGAATGCAATTCCACAACCCATATATAAGAAAATTGTATTTTCTTTTCCAATAAATAGATAAGAGGTGCTTTATTATAAAAATCAATACACATCAAAGAAAAATGAAATTATAAGAGTATATATATATATATATATATATATATATATATACATATTTATTTATTTTTAAAAAATAATAATTTAAAAAATAATAAATAAATGAATGAATAATACGCCCAAATAAAAAAAATGGGCGACTTTCTAAGAAAAACACTGGTCTCCGAGGCGGAGACATAAATATTACTATCGTTTAAAAAATCAAAACAAAAAACCACTGGAACAGATGAACGATAAAAACGAAGCAGTAAATCGTCTATGGCAAAATAGCGGAGGGATTAAAGCGCTGGACTGAAATACATAAGGTCGAACGTTCGAATCCTACCAACAGTCAATCTGCGCTGATGAGGGCAGAGCTCCGAAACACGCGTGTCCGTAGGTTACTGTTTTAAAAAAATAATGAATAAATAATACGTCCAAATAAAAAATGGGCGACTTTCTAAGGAAAACACGGGTTCTCCAAGGCGGAGACATAAACATTACTATCGTTTAAAAAATAAAAACAAAAATCACTTATATATATATATATATATATATATATATATATATATATATATATATATATATAATCAAAATACAAGATTTGGTCCTGGATATGACCTTAAACTATATCCGATGGTGAGGCCCTAGCTTGCGGGCTTTGGGAAGTGTAGAACAACCCCTTAATTGCCGTTGCTCCCGGATCCACAATGACCCGGAGTGGTAGTGCCTGTCAGTCTCCCAATGATGGGTTAAATAGACATCGACTTAAAAATATATTGCATTAAAAACTTTTTTTTCAAAATCACGTGATTCGGCATTAAATAACCTGAAAAGAGGTGATATGTCGTAAAAGAAAAACAACCAACCAACAACCAAAATACAAGATTTGCATATTGAGATAAACTACCTGGTCAGCGAGTGTATTTTTGTTGTTTAATCTATATAGTTTAAAAATTTTGTGGACCGTCGGACCGCCCATACTTTAATCTTGTCTATCAAAACATTGTTGTAATGGAGACCAGCCCGTCCTTAATAAAACCACGCGCCTTTTCGTAGTCCAAACATATTCAATATAAATAAACTGCAGTCTACACTTAACTTATTGACATTAATTAAATCACGGATCTATGTTTTCTTATTTTTTTAGTTTCAATTATAATTGATGCGATTGGAATCATACCTTTTTTTTAATTTGGAAATCATAACTATATATTTAGTTCAATCACCGAGCAAATCCGGCCCTTTTTGATAGTATTTTACTATTGTTCGGAACTGTCTATAACCCCGCTGCTTTCGGCGTATTTGATACGTGTTTGGCAATTCGTAGAGATGGTTGCAAATAAATATATAAGGAAAGAATTGTAAGGCAAAAGTGTTACGTTTCAAATAACCCTGATAATAGGTTAAAAAAATTAAATTAAATTACTGCTTTCCTTTAAGACTGGTTCTTTGAAGTCACCAGTTCAAAAAGCCGTTAAAATTTTCTAAGTATGATTTGTCGTTTTATTTTTTAAAAGTATTTTAAATAAAAAAAAGAACACACAATTGCTAAAACAGTTGACTTTATTAGGTTTCTTGCAGACATTTCACTTTAGGCTTACGGACAATTCACTAAAAAGAGAAACATTATTCTTATAAGTTATTTGTCTTTTGAGTAATATGGTCTTCAAATAAAAGTCAATATATATATATATATATATATATATATATACATATATATATATAGAGAGAGAGACAGAGAGAGAGAGAGAGAGATACAAGCAGGACCCGTTTCTTGGTTTTGCACAAATGAGTTGTGAAAGAATACTAATTAAATTTTCAGGCCATTATTAGTTTCATATTAGATATAGAAAAAGTTTGGCACTCTAACAGAATTAGACTCGGATCCTCGGGATTCTGCGTAAAGTATGGTTCGGCGGTCACCGGATAAATCCTAGCAAAGTAACAAATGCAGACGAATATCCAAACAAAGAAACCGACAAAAGTATAAAAACATTAAATTAAAAATAGACTCTACTGTAAACTTTCTCTCTCTCTCTCTCTCTCTCTCTCTCTCTCTCTCTATATATATATATATATATATATATATATATATATATATATTCAAGAAAACTTGCACTTTGTATAATTTATATATTTTATTATTATTATTTTATTTTTTATTTTGCAATATTTGGTATTTTTATGAGAGTATTCAGCGTAGTATATACACCTCCATCCAACCCATGTTAAGAATTGTTTGGAAAAAAAACACCCCAACCTCGAACGCCGTGCTTACCATGGAGAGTTAGGGGTCTTAATTCCACAACTGTTCCTGACATATAAATGTTTAAGGTGTTTTCATCACGCTTTGTACTGTCGTTTTAATTTTTCTAGTACCCAACCTCCCCATGTTACAAAGGGAGTCCAGAGTAAACATCGCCGAACGTGAAACATAAGGATTTTGTAAGTGTTTATTCTGAGAGAGTTTTTTTTACATGTGCATGTCGGGAGTGTTTATAACACGGTGGGTGCCGTTATAAAATAAAAACCAATATTTTAATAAGCAAGTTAAAAAAAATGTCAATAAAAGATTCATATTTTCTGGTACTTATGCTCTTATGTAAGCACGCTGAAATAACTGGATTATATATATAGAAAGTCATTATAAACATGATTAGTTTTGTGCGTTTTATAAATGTAGTGTACTTTCACCAAACAATTTATTAAAAGAAATATTGTTCAATGAATTTAAGTTAAGAAGACTATGTTACACAATAGCGCTGGAACATAAGTACATAAACACCTTGTATTCATAATATATTCACCAAATGTTTAGTTGAGAGTTCAGTGTATTTTAACATCGTCTTCCCTCGTTGGCCTTAACTTCGTATAACAACCACGATGACATATGAGGATAATGGTCTGGATTAAAATAAACAACTAAGTAAATAACTAACTAACTAACAAACTAACTAAATAAATAAATAACAGAAACAAGAATACATAACGTATAGCATTACTGACAGAATGTAGGAATAAAATGAAAGAAGACTTGTCGAATAGCGTTGGAGGCCAGTGGGATGCGAGTTGATAAACGCACAAAATCGCAAGGAAATGTCACGTGATACAAACCAAGTGCAAGCTGAAGCGAGAGGCTTCTGGAATATCAAAAAGAACAGTGAAAACGAATAGTGAGTGGAAGAGGAGTCCCTAAATGCAAATGTAATATAGATAATTTAGAAATAAATAGAAACGAATGTTTATAAGTGTAGAACCGTTCGTTTATAAACAAATAGTGAGAGAGTAGCAGAGAGGGAGAAAGAAAGAGGGGAGAGATTAGTGACGGAGGTGAGTGAAGTAAGCAGCAGTGTTACGTAGCTTTGTATACATTCATCTCGAATTTCCGAATAAATATAATGGCAAAAGCAATCACTTAATATAATCTATGTTAAGTCCCGAAATGTAACAGTTATGTAGAAAAAATGTAAACATATGGATATGGAAATAAATATAGGTGTCGGAATTTTCGTTTAATGGTGAAGGATGCGATTATCAACTTATAAGAATGTCTACGTCGCAGCCAATCAGCGGTGCTGGATTTGAGTAAGCGATAAATTATTATCTAGAAATAAGAAAATGTAAATGTTACCGTATGGAAATAAATATAGGTGTCGAAATGTTCGTTTAATGGTGAAAGATGCGAATATCAGCATATAGGAATGTCTACATCGCAGCCAATCAGCGATGTTGGATTTGAGTAAGGGAGAAATTATAATCTAGAAATAAGAACATGTAAATGTGTTAAGTAGTCGATACGTTTTGAGATAGCTTTGTTACAGTGTAACATATGTCAGGCCTTGTTGCGGTCATCAAGTAGATGAGGCTCCCTACAATTTCCCTGCATATTCGATTATCTATGGATTTTGTTTCGGCCCCTATATTTTTATTTATGTCCATTTCGACGGGAATTTAACGCGGCTTACAATCTTGCATTCCGAACTTGAGTAGACTTTTTCAATTTATCGTGATTGGTTCATAGTTATAGTTTCATTTTCATAGGTAAATTTTATACCAAGGAACCATGGCAGTCGTCCAAGATCGGCCATTTATATTTTTTTATTTAATTCATTTTGAATATCTTTTAAAGTGTTGTCACACCTTGAGGCGAGTAATATATCGGCAATTAAGTACCTACATGTTTGGTATACATGCACGCGTCTACGGGACATTGTTTGAATTCCTATTCTATTAAATTATGAAATGTTAAATCCCAAATTGTGTGCACTTTGTTTTAATCCATATAACGATTTATTTCATTTCCACACCCAATTTTTATTTTTCATTTTAAATACCTCTGGAGTGTAAATGTAGATTTCACAGTCAATCGAAGCATTAAAATAGGCATTGTTTACATCCATTTGATGTATTTTTAAATTGTATTGAGCGGCAAGTTGTAATAAAATTCTAATTGTCGTTAAATTTGTCGTTGGTGAAAATGTGGCAAAATATTCCACTCCAGAAATTTGTGAAAAACCTTTTGCAAAAAATCTTGCTTTAAAAGTTTCACTGCAAGAAGCTGTGATTTTTTTGGAAAAACCTCAGCGTGGAGAAATTATATTTTTATCCATTGGTTTTGCCACTATTTCGTATGTGTTCAATTCAGATACCATATCTTGTTCTTATTCTTGGTGATTTTCTGAAGTAATCGCCTCATTATAACTTTCCGGTGCGCTGTTAAACGAATAACAGTAATCCACGGCGTAATCTTGTATCTTTTCAAGTTGTAAGATGTCTGGCCCTTTTCGCTCCCTTATTGGGTATCGACGTGTCTGGTTAATATTTTCGTCAGAAGTTCTACTGTAATTGTCGTCGTTATTAATATTTTCATTGTGATTGATTAAGATACTAGGCAATATTTCACGTTTTTCATCCACTGGATCGCCGTTTTTTAAATTTAATGTATCATTGAATTTTACATATCTACCCCTTTTTATAGCATTTTGGTTTGGGAAGTAGATTAAATACTTTTATCGTAACCTCCGAAAGTACCTTTTTCGCTTTTAGTATTTAGTTTATTAGTGTTTTCGAAAAATGCAAAACAATCAGAACCAAATATATGCATTCTGTTCATTTTAGGTTTTACACCGAAAAACGCTTCATACGGCGTTATTCCTAACCTCTTATTGAACGATCAATTTCTGATGTATGCTGCTGCCTTTAAAGCGAACGTCCATGAACTATACGCTAATTTTGATTCAATAAGTAGGCATCTTGTCATCTCAAAAAGGGTTCGCCATGCCCTTTCAGCTGTGCCATTTTGGAAGGGGGAATACGGCGCTGATTTTTCGTGTTTAATACGTTTGTTAATTAATAGAAGTTCAAAGTATTTACTAGTAAATTCAGTCCCTTTGTCTGAGCGAATACATTTTACAGAACCGTACGTGGCAACATCAGCTAAATATTTCGTAGTGGCCAGGATAGTGTCGGATTTGTTTTTTAGAAAATAAACCATAATTAAACCGGAAAAATCATCAATAAAGTTCAAAACGTACTTTAGATTCCCCCCCCCCATCGGGCTGATCGGACCTGCTAAGTGATAATGCACAAGTGAGAGAATTTTCGTAGCTTTTTTGTTTGGCGTTCGGCTTATATATTTTGTCATTTTCCTTTGTGCACACACATCACAATTAGGGAGATCGTCTGAAGGTATTATTTTCATGCCTTCGACTACATTTGGTATTTTTTTTAATATCGGCTGTATTGCAGTGTCCTAGAATATTATGCCAAGTTTCCAAATCGTGACAGGCAATTTTTGAGGGAACCATACCTTTTAAATAATATAGTCAGCCATTTTCTTTAATGTCAAATGCAGTTTCATTGGGGTATATCAATTTTGATTTATTTTGGCCAAATTGTATATTCGCGCCTTGTTTAATTGCAGCCTGCACGACAAATATGTCTTGCTTAAATGTAGGTATGAACAGAGACTTTTTTTAGAATACAGTTACAGATTTCGCCTTCATTATTTTTTAGGGATATTTTAGCATCGCCTCCTTTCAAGACTATATCATTTATTTGACTGCCGTCGGCAAGTTCAACAAAATGACTTTGAGGATTAAAGTTTGAATCAAAATTAATAAAATCAGATTCCTTGGTGATAACGTGCGCTGTAGCGCCACAGTCTACAAGGAGATTTTTACCGTTTGTGGTATTGTCCAAGTTACATGTGAATAGAAATGTATGTTCTTCCTCAAATTCTCAACGTTTTTTACGGAGTCCATTTTAGAGCGTTTATGTTGACATTTGAAACTTTTGTGGTTGGGTCGTCCACAATTATAGCAGATAATTTTATTCATTTTCTTGGGAAAATTACTTTTGGAGAATACGTTGTGGTGAGGTGCGTAATTTGGTGGTGTCCGCTGTCGAGAAGCATTTTTGAAATTCATAATATTGCTGGAGTTATTATTGTCCTCGACGAGCATACCATTAGTCTCTTAGGAACTGTGCAATGCAACTTTATATTCGCTGAAATTTATAGGTTTGTCTCTCTGAGTTATAACAGTTGTAAATGGTTTAAAATCGGCTGGAAGTCCCTTGAGGGTCATTGATATCAACAAGCTATCGTTTATTATTTCACCTGAGAGTTTTAAGGCATTGGTGGTTGTTTCTGCCCTTATAACGTAGTCGGTGATTGTTTCATCGTCGTTAAGTTTTAGAGATGTTAGTTCTGTATGTAGGGATATAATTTTCGGTTTCCCTGTTGATAAATAATGTACTCTTAATATGTTCAATGCTTTTCGTCCATCATCTAATGCGTCTCTTATAATCAGAGACAGACTTCTATCGTCTAAACATTGAATCAGTTCTGCAAAAACAGTCGCGTTCTTTTCGAGCAATTAGGGGTCGTTTGGATTCTCTGTAGGAGATTGTATAACTTTGTGTAGTTTTCGAATCCTTAGATATCCCAGAAATTTTACCTACCACAATTCTAATTTAGATTCCGATCTATCAAAGAAAAGACGATGGCTGGGCGTATACCCTGTTAAGTTTTCGATAAGTTTTGAGATAGCTTTGTTACAGTGTAACATATGTCAGGCCTTGTTGCGGTCATCAAGTTGATGAGGCTCCCTACATTTTCCCTGTATATTCGATTATCTATGGATTTTGTTTAGGTCCCTATATTTTTTTATTTATGTCCATTTCGACGGGAGTTGGACGCGGCTTACAATCTTGCATTCCGAACTTGACTAGAATAGGGTATGTGTCGAATAATCCGTTAAGAGCGGGGAACCCCGACAGAGTATGAATATGTAGAGATGGTCCAGTGTTTAGTGGGTGCGGTGGGAGCAAAGAATATATAGAGAGAAACATAGAAACAACTTCCCCTACAGTTGGTAAGATAGTGATCGTGTAGCTCTTCGAAAATTACGTAAGCTTTTAATTGTATAACCTATATCTGTATATTATGTAATTCTTAAGTTGGATAGTGGCAACAAGCTAGATTTATCAAATGTCCATGTGACATTTGCTGTTGCAAACCTTCGGTATTTTGGTTCTGAGGGCAATTTCTGCAATCAAATTATTATATATAGGATGTACACACACAGACACACACACACACACACACACACACACACACACATATATATATATGTATATATATATATATATATATATATATATATATATATATATATATATATCAACGAACCCAAGGCATATATTATATTTTACCAAAAAAATCTGTAAAGATAGTAAAGGTCTGAACAGTTCGTGAGAGCAATTCATTTATAAAAAAAGATTGTTCGTAAAAGTTACATAGAAATTTATCATATACTCAGATAGTATGTGAGGAGATGAAAATTAACCAGTTTTCCTGGTGGTTTTTTGAAGCGAAATTAGAATTAGATTGACACGGTCAATTGAGAAACGGGTTTTATATTAAAATATAAGTACACAATTAAAGAACTAAGGCGTAAATAAAAGTAAAATATACAGGTAAAAATTAGTTACAGTAATGTATAATGAAAACGAAATAGAAAAAGGAAAGAAAATGGGGAAAAATAAAAAAGACATGAGAAAGTTCGGCAAAAAATTAAGTGAAAGTGACGAAAAAAGAAAATTCAATGGGATAAGAGACGTCCAAGACATAAGAAACATGAGGTTCATTTCGCTTGGAAACGCTGTGAGTTATAGAGTATTTTAGCTTTTCCTCCTCCCCATTCCTTATTCATCTGATGATAAACTAAAGTTCTATGTAACTTTTAAGTCTTATTTTAAATACACTCATACTCATGTATATATATATATATATATATATATAAATATATATATGTATATATATACGTATATATACAAATATAACTTAATCTTCCTGTCTGTCTGCCTGTCTGTCTCCACATTCTCAAACTCTATTGAAAAAGTGTAAAAATTGGAAAGATCGTTATACATTTTGTCTATTAAGTTTAGTTTATATTTAATCAGTTCATATGTGTATCACGTTAATACAGTGGGGACGTCACAAGCTTTGAATTCTACAAATTGCTTTCGTTTTCGATTCTTGCTGATGGAACTGCAACACATTTTTTTTTAAATCACGGCTTAATAATAATATATACAAAGTCTTAACAAATTTAAATACTATATTTAAGCGTATTTTCCGAGCTGATAAAGTCGGACGTACTCCCGCTAGTATAAATATATCGTGTAATATAATACTTTTCCAAGTTCCAATTATCAGATTTTCTTAACTTATTATGTATTGTTTTTCAAAAAGTAATTATTATAATATTGTTTTATTTTGCGATTAACACGTCACAAAAATGATGCTATTGCTGCATAATTAGTCACGTTCTCATCACATGTTTTCCTTTGAACCTTAAAATCAGATTGTAATGGCTACTTATTGGAAAGCAATAAATGACCAAATAAGATAACTCGTTATTTGGAACTAAGAATCTTAATCTATAAATCTGTATGCTCTGGAACCTAACAAAATGTTTTCATTGAGCTTAGAATTTTCCAAATTTATATAAACTTTTTTTTTCATTATAAAAAAAAACTTTCTTTATTAGAAATAAATAATTCATAACGATTGGTGTCTGGAAACTAAGTAGATTCAAACTAAATGATTTTTCATTGTCACATAAGTTACTGGATATCTACTGATACTTTAAACTGTTTAATGATAATATAATTCATCAGATTCATACTCAAATTAATATTAAATTATCTGTTTTGTTTCATGTTCTCCAAAATAATTAAATAATTCTATTTGTTCGTAGTTTTGATAAAACTAATAGACTTATTTATCAACTAAATCTATCCCAATATATATATATATATATATATATATATATATATATATATATATATATATATATATATAGTAATTTATAAAATATATATGGCGATTAAGCTACACTGAATATTCCGCGTTTCATCCACTCTAGGATTCTTCAGTCTTATGCGCGAATTTTGTGATTGTCTGTCGTTTTTATATACGCACCTTCTATTGAGATTTGTGTTAGCCAATCAGCTTTCTAGTATCCAACATGCCCTCCCTATCAGCCAATGGCATGCATTTATATATATATATATATATATATATATATATATATATATATATATATATATATATATATGTATATATATATATATATATATATAGTTCGGATGAAACTAATATACTTATTTATGAGCAAATTACATCCCCATATATATATATATATATATATATATATATATATATATACATACATACATATATATATATATGTGTGTGTGTGCGTGTGTGTGTCTGTGTGTGTCTGTGTGTGGAAATATCCTTTTTTCAAATCATATTTTACATTTTCATTTATTTATTTTAATATACCATATATATATATATATATATATATATATATATATATATATATATATATATATGTGTGTGTGTGTGTATATATATATACATATATACAACCTCTTTTAATTTCGATTAATATATATTTTACGCAAGAGGAGCGCTATTATACGTTTCTCCCGTGAGAATTCCTCGATCTAAATACACAGATTTGGATTAATGTTTTAATTATTCCTTTGTTGCCTTTCCAGACTCATTGCAAACATTTAATCTACCTGCATATAGGTGTACTAGATATAAAGGTTAGTTTAAATTTATCATGGAGTACACCTAATTCCCAATAGATTATATTGCAAGAACTTGAGTTAATTTACTTGTTAACATTATTACTTTTATCCTCATCTTTGAATTAAACCAGTCGTGTTTTATGTATTATTTTGTATTTAATTCTGTATCAAAATGTTATTTTAAACTTTTCGAATAAATTATTATTTTTTATAAGATTAAAATAGTTTTATTAAAATTTTGAACATGATTATGTTTACAAATTTAAAAATTATTTCAACGTATACTTTTTCTGATATTGTTTGTTATATTCTTTTTTATACTTAGTTGATTTATTTTGTGCATTCTCCCTTTTATCCCTGCCAATTAGCCTTCTTCTAATATTTTCCAATGCGAATCTTAAACGATGAAATAAAAAATTCAATATTAGAATGATTAACCAATATGAGATATAAAAATAATGATCACATATTATCCCTGGGCACAACTCGAATTATGTAGCAACAATGCATATTCTCTTTCGTGTTCAATCCATTTCTCCCGTTGGATCTCCTTAAAATCGTGTCTTCTGTCATGTTCCTTTAAAATATTTTAAATTAATTTTCAATATATGTGCTGAAAAGCAAACTTATGTTTATCCATAATGATTGTCTAAATACATTTCGGTTGATAGGGTAAGTCATGCATCCAAAGTCCATAGATTAATTAAAGTACATAAACACCTAGTGTATTCCTTGCTTAAAATAATACACTTTTGTTTTAAAATCCTATATTTTTACTGGAATAATTAGTATTGAAATGCAAATCATACAGTATTTCCTTCTCTTTTTTCTGTCTCTCCTTCCGCATATATATATATATATATATATATATATATATATATATATATATATATATATATATATATATGGTTAGGTCGTCAGTATTGCACACTTCATGCGTGCGACGACCTGGTTTCGCGCCTATGTCGGGCACATCACTGATGAGATGCAGTACATCGAAACCCACTTGGCCTCTGGCGTTGTCCGTTGTCGATGCAATTTCTCGATTCCATCTACTTCTGGGTTCCAGGTTTATCATGAAAAAATTTATGTAAACGAGTATTTATATATGTATATATATATATATATTTATCTCCACTTAATGTCATATATATATATATGTATATATATATATATATATATATATATATCAGTGATTGTGAAAAGCGATTGCTTGCGTGAGAAACAGGTTAAAATAAAATTGCTGACTAAATCCCTTTCTGATCCCGTGTTCGAGAGATCACTCGATAATATCTTTCCTTATAGGTCACAGATTTTTGCTATGAACTAACTCTGAAAGCACTCTTATAAAATTAAACAAACTAATTCGTTTTTATGTCGTACTGTTGACTTTAATTAATAGTATTTTAACTTTCTTCAAAAAATATTTAATCATATGAGGCAAGTTTGCTTATTGGTTCAGTAAATTGAGGAGCTTCTCAGTGTTTATCATTGCTTTGTTTTGTCACCATGTCGTCTTAATATTTGGACGTTTTAGAATGCAAATATATTTAAAAGCATATTCAAATATTGTTGTAAAGTAAATTGAAAAAGTGCGGAGTCTGTTATGTCATTTTACTAGTCTCAATTACATAGCCAATAAACAGTTAATGTGCAGTCGGACTTTCATGTTCTGATGTAATTCCTTCAGCATTTGTACAAAACTGCCAGCACTTTCAAATTTCCCTTGGGTAATCGAGAGTGCAGCACAATCGATAGTATTAAAATTTTGTTCAGGTCAACAAAAAGGTGTTACAAAAATACATGTTGCTCTTTGTATTTTTTCTATTAATTGGCGAGGAGGAAATATAATATCAACTGTCCCGTAACCATTTCTTAACCTTGACTTGCTTTCAGGAATGATGCCGGCCAAATATACATAAGCAGTCGGTTCAACAGCATCTTTAGCAGCACCTTGCACACAGCTTCGAACAGCGTGATCCCTTTATAGTAACCAGAATTAGACTGCTCTAATTTCCCTTTGAAGTTTGGCAGCAATATTGCATCCAGCCAATCTTAAGCAGCACGAGTGTCATGCCATACGTAAAGAATGAGACCATGAACCGCTCCAAGAATTATTTTCACCGTCAAAGATTAACATCTCTACTGGTGATGTTCCAGCATTACTTTCCTTGAGAGTGCATTAGATTTCATGGAAGGGATTCCCTCATCCTTTTATCAATACTTTTGTGCTAGGGCAAACTAGAAATAACTGCTTCATCTGTAACAGATAGATTATGAAATAGAGCGTTAAAATGCCTCTTCCATCGTGCGATGATAATGTCTTTATCTTTGATCAAAACAGAGATATCGCTATATTTAAACAGAAGTATAGATGAGGAGTGTGGTCCATAAACTTTTGATTTTGCTATAGAAATGTTTTGCATCTTTAAGATACAAAATACTTTTGTATTTCAGAGCCCAGCTCATATTCTTCCTTTTGCTTCCTTGTAAACATCCTTTACTTCACTTGTTGAAGAGTGAGATGAAATAAAAAAAGTGTCGTAAGTTCTTTTTTTCTCTTCAATGAGATCGGAGATAACATGATTTTCATCAAATTAGACTCTGTGTTTATTTTTCTTAAGACCCATACATTGCACTCAATTTTGATTTGGACTGATTTCACGTTCCATCGAATATGGTGCCATTGGATAAGTTCTTTAAATTCTCGCGTACTTCCATATTTTGCAGCTTAGAAACATCTATGCGTTTTGGCATTTTAGTACAACTCGGGCCTCATTATCCTTCTGATTCACATCTTGAACTTTGCACGAACAAGTCTGTGATCAGTACTACACTTTGCTCCATGTATTCCTCTAACTGTACAGATATCCCGAAGATCATGTCTCCATGTGATGATGTGTCCAGAATATGACCATGTTTAAACATAGGGTTATCCATATTTCTTTGTGAATAAGTTTTGTTCAGTAGACGCTGTTCCACACTGCTGGGTCAAACTGTGCGTATCTGGAGGAGAAGAATACTATTATCGCTAGCTTTGCCAAGTCCATAATACTACCTAAGACATCCCAAGTTTCATGATCAGATTCAAATCATGCATATAAGTCACTGATTAACAAAATCTTTTAGTCCTTAGGTATTGTTGTAAGCCCGTCTCTCAGTTCTTGTTAAAATGTCATAATGAAATTCCCACTGCTATACAAAGTAGAGGCATATATTTGAATAAATAATGCAAAACGATTGAACGGAAAAGCCAACCTCAAAGATATGATGCCGTCACAAACCTCATAGGGCCGTTCAAGCTTGCTTTCGATATTTGTGCGAATTGCAACGCCTACAACTTCCCTTTTGATGCTTCCAGGCTTGTTTGCAGAAGCATCATCCGCAAGCAGCAGATCAGCGGCAGAGTGAAAAGACGATGCTCAGGTCAATTTTTCTAGACTCTTACTAGGCACTGACTGATAATTGTAACCTTTAATTTGGGATGTTCAGTCCTTCCAAGCCAACTCCTGTCCAATAAAACCAGCAATGATGTTAAGATAAAAATTTAAGACATCCGTTTGCGGATTTCCTCCTGAGTACTTCCAACTTATTAGGTGTATATAGCCGCCACATCATTTTTGAAAATATATCTTTACTTGAAGAATGGCGATCATATCTTTACTTGAAGAATGGTGATTATACAAGGAGGAGAAAAAAAACAGTAACTCTATCAGCCGCAGGTGGGAATACCATCTCAACCAAGCCTCATAGAGCCCCATCTACCCTCATCGAGGAGAGAAATATCTCACGCCAGATACTGGTACTTCATGTTCCCGCAGAAAGCCCCCGGAAAAAAATCAGAAGGACTCTTACAGGTATCCCGCCTTGCCCAAGTGTATCCTGACACTATGCATTGCATGGATTTCAATCTCCCTGCGAAATATTAACAACTTCATGGCTGGGAAGAGGTGAAAGTCAGAGGGTGCAAGGTCAGGAGACTAGAGAGGATGAGGGAGTATTTCATAACCACACGGCCGTGCTTCTGATCTGGCGACATGCGAGTTGTGGACCGGAGCGTTGTCCTGCAGGAGGAGGGTACCTTTGCTGATCTTGCCCCGACTCTTGATTTTGATATATTTCCTTAATTTCCTAAAAAGTTAAGCATAATCGACCCCTGTAATTGTGGTCCCTTTGCCAGGAAATCTGTCATCACTACTCCGTCCTTATCCGAGAAGACTGTGAGCATGACCTTGCAAGCGGAGAGTTGTACCCTTGCCTTCTTTGGAGGTGGTGATCAAAGAGCTGGTGGTTAGTCAAAACACATTCATTGCTCTTTTTAAGAGACACTTGTACAATATAGTTTTTTGTTTACTTGACTTAAAAAATGTATCAGTCCTGAAGGAGTTCTCCTCAACTAAAAAGTGAAATGAAGAAAGTGAAGTGCAACATAATAACAGATACTACACTTTGGGATATTAAATTACAGCTAAAATTATAATGTAAGTCCTAACTGAACAAAAAACTAAGGCACAAGGCCAACTCAAAAGGGGGAATGGGGGTCGTTTGTTATCCTTGTCACTCCAGAACTAAACAAAAGTGTCTCTTAGCTAGGATCTTCTTTCACCATAATACTGCATTCACTCTTTCGTACTGGTGGGCGTCCTACTTGTTTAAAACATTTTTGGATTTACGTGTAAAAACAAAAACGATAACTATAATGAAAATACAATAATTCGTTTGTGTTGAGAGTTGGGGAAGAAAAAATACAAAAGTGGTTACCTCGCAACCCCGTCTAATTGGTGGACCGCCCGTTCTACTTCGGTTTGTAAAGGAACTTGAGTTCTTGACTGACAGTCTCTAAGTGGGGGTACCCTCTAGGTGTGATGGAACAGAAAAAAGAAAAATTGTTGTGTGAGGGAGGGGGTATTAATGATTGATTAGTTTCTCTTAAAGCTGGGTTAAATTTAGAGGGAGGTGTGAAAAATATTGCAGTTAGAAGAGGATGGAGTCTTGGAATCTTCCTAGTTGGGGAAGGTTGGAGCACTCACTCGGCATAGAACAAGTATTCAAATGCGGCTCCTTTTCGCACACACAGACTTGCAACATGTATCTATTTTCTGTCAAATTCCGCGCGATGCAGCATTCTTTAATCACATGGTAGTTAAAGAAATATGACACGAATCTGGCGCCCAACACCACGCAGAGCAGATTTCACTCTGCTGCCAACCCAAACGCGCTCACAGCGGGTCATCGGCAGCCCACTTCACTAGATCCATGTGGAGTTCCCTACGGGTAGCAGTCACAAAATCGCTGAACCTTGGTAGTCGTTTTAATGCGGCGCGGCACCCTTTTAGGAAGGCAGATTTTCCCCGCGGCTTGCGACGGCTCTCGACAGAGGAGTCGAGAACGAGGTCGGGAAAGGCAACAATAATCGCAGGGTGCCACGGTTGATCATCTTGCATATAGTGGTTCAGGAAAGCCGGCTTCTCAGTGTCTCGGTGGCACTTAAAGTCCGGCATTCCTAAGCCTCCCTCACACGGAATTTGAATACAGATGGGACTTCTCACGCAGTCGTTCTCTCTCCCAATGGTGGTGAACAAGAGTTCAACGACAGCTTTTACGTGTTGTACGGACAGAGGAAGTACGGCCAGTCGGTAAAGGATTAGAGGAAAGACGTATATCGCCTCGGCTCTACCCTTTAAGAACATTTTCCTAGGAAGCCACGAGTTTACCGCAGCCTCCATCTTTGACAGTACTTCCGAACATTTTTGTCGAGCTGGAGACCCGCTCCGAACAAGGCCATCTCTCCAGCTGAAGGTTGACAGAACTTTTATCCCGACCCGAAGGTGAAGAACACCCTTTTCACCCTAGTCAATGGAGTTTATAGTCACCCAACTTCTGTACACACTCAGAGCACATAAGCATAGGCCCTGTTCGCCTTTGTTTGTTGACAAAACTAAAATCTCATTTAATATAACTTGTAACAATGCAGATAAAACAAAGCCTGATTTCTTAGTTCGGGGAGTTCATTGTCTTCCTTATTAATGCAGTTCTAAAGAAACTATTGGATCTATTGATTGGATGAAGAGTTTTCGTCATATACTTGCTTTCTGTCAAATACACAATTGTTGATATCCAGCTGGTGCCTTCAAAGTTATTTAATTTAAAAAGATGTCGCTGTATTTTTATTCCGCTTCACTTAATATTCCTCTTAACAAGGCTATTAATATACAAAGATATGATGTGGCTTTATTGTTAATTAGTGAAGAAACTCCACGTGATATAACATCTACTTGGCAGTAATTATTTTATTGATAAATTTTGTGAATTAAAATGGCACAGCAACAAAGCAATGAAAAAGAAAATTCAGATGAAAAAACAGAATTCAGCCTCTGAAAAATCATTGAAATATTGAACAGAAATGTTCTTAAGAGTTTAGCAGAAGAAATACAAAGGAAGAATTGTAAAGACTGATTTAGACCTTTTTATAAATATAAGAAAACCAGAAAAAATCACATAAATGTTAGTAGATTCGTCAGCTTTACTCTGTATGTAATAAAAAGTACATCAGAATATACGTTATTTTCTCAGTGATCACGGAATATGCGTTAACACTTAGGCTCGAGTTACCCCGGGACATAATAAATACTGACTACATTGCAAAACTTATATTGATTTACAGTTACAAAAATTAAATAATTTTGAAGAATTTGATAATGTAGCAAATACGTTTTCTTAAAAACACTAGCCGGGGAACTCGGCATTGCTCGGTCGTAAAAAAGGCTCAAATATTTTTTTAATCACACAGAGTTTGTATCTATTATTAGAAAGAAAATGATTTCATATTATATGGGACCCAATATATTGTCATGATTCAAAAATTTAAAAATATATTATTTGACTGTCATTAGCTAAAATTGAAACCGAAATCAATTTCTTGATTGAAAATATGTCTACATGTTTAGCAGAGACTGATTTTTTTACTCAATATGTTTGGAATCACCTCTCGGGTGAACATTTTATTAAATACAATCTGGTTTCCATGACAACGATTTTTTAGTAGATGTAAGCCACAGCGGTCGGACAGATCATCATATTATAATTATGTAGATAATAACATTAAAAAAATAAATACTTAATGCCCAAAAAGTAACTGAAACGTTGAAGATCATTATACTTTTAGCATTAATTATTATTTTCTTCTCTATTTTAGATATTTTACGGATAATTTTGGAGGAATTTCTTATACATCATTATAGCATTGAACATCGTACGCAAGTCGTGAAACTGTTTACAAAACAAGGGGTTAATTGTTCGAAGACAACCTTATCTCTCGGTATAGCAACGTGAAATGGCCACCACGTTCCCAAGTCTTGACTACACTAGACTTTTTCTTTTGAGGATATCTTAAAAAAAGAGTCTATGTTAACAAATCCCAAAATCTGCAAGAATGTAAAGAAAACATCAGGAACGGGTCAAGGCAATAAATCACAATCCAGAGATTCTCAAATCAGTCATAGATACTATTGTAGAAAGAGCACAAATATACCAAGCTGAAATTAGGCTACGTTTAAGACATTAGTGTTAATAAATAAAGATTGTTTGAATTTTGCTTTTTTTTCAGATTTCCCTATGCCTTAATCCGATTGTGTAAACATTACAAAAGGATATGTTGAACACTAAAGATTATATTAAAGTTCCAAACTTTTTAATGGCTTTGAGGACATATGTTTTGTTTCTTTCTCCAAATTGCTTTTGTTTTACCTATGTTTTGGTGATTTCTACAAACTCCATAATTCATAAATTTTGATAGCTTTCTAAACGACCAAATCAAATAAGACCTTGAATTAAACCAGTGGGCAAATACTCCCGAAGCAACCACATTGTTAAAATATAGAAAACAAAGATAAATGTACGTTTTTACAGTCTGCCATCGTAGACTCTATCCCTCGATATACGAAGAACATTTTTAAATTGACCTAGAATTTGCCGAGGCGTGCACTTATATATCCTCGGAAGAAATCCACATCATTAAAAAATGTAGAAAATCAGTTCTAATAAATAACAATAACCAATGTATAAAAACTAAAATGACAACTTCATTTGATTTGGCGATGAGTGCTAGGGATTCTGCAGAGGTGTCAGATCTTGTGGGATTATTCATTCTATATACCCTCACAAGCATATTTGATACTACTGGTTAAGGGCCTATATAGAGATGGCGGGCAAACTATAAAAAAAACTCCAACAAACTCAAAGGAGATAACTTTAAGAAAATAATACACAAGGAAATAAAAAAATTAGGCCTAAAAGCAGACGTATCAGCTAACATAAAAATAACAAATTTTCCGGCGGTCACATTAAATTTAGATAAAAGATAACGCTACTCCAATGTACGTAAATCCTAAGTCAAATCACCTACCATCAATTATAAAACAGATTTCTAACTCGATCGTAAGTAGACTCAGTAATAACTGAAGCGATGAAAATGTATTTAACAGGTCAACCAATATCTATGAAACAGCCATAAAAAGTAGTGCATACAAAAATATCCATATCAAATATAAGCAACAAAACACCAATAACTATAATAAAATAAAAAAGAAAAGAAAAAGAACTATAATTTGATATAAGGTCCCATACAATCAAATGTTTAAAACAAAACTTGGCAAGACATTTCTAGATCTTATTGAAAAACACTTTCCCGCAACCAACCCCTTACACAAAATTTTCAATAAATATACCTTAAAGTTATCCTACAGCTGCTGCGAAAGTTAAGAGATCATAATTAAAGCACATGATAACAAAATACTAAATAAAAACAATGTAAACAACAATAAAATAAACAATAAAAAAGTAGGCACCCTGACAAAAATAAAACTAACACTAGCAGAAATAATAATAATAATAATAATAATGAGAATAATAATAATAATAATAATAATAATAATAATAATAATAATAATAATAATAATAATAATAAAAGCAAGACAACGGACAAGAACAATAATACTAGAAATAAAATACTAATAAAGAACAAGATAAATGTAACTGTAGACACCGCATATTTTGCCCACTTCAAAATAAATGTCTACTCAAAAGCGTAGTTTACCAGGCCACAATATTTGCGAAAGAAAAACCAGAAAACAAGAAATACTACGTAGGTATAATTCCTTAGATTTCAAAACTCGATATTATGACCACAAAAGTACATTCAACAAGAAAAACCACCGTATAAAAACAACGCTAGCAAATAAATACTGGGAACGCAAGGAATGCAGACATTCGCCGGTAGTCGAATCGAAAATAATAAGACAAGCTACCGCGTGTAGAGACCTAGACGACCCATGTAGATTATGCCTTCATGAAAAATTTGCTATATTGTACTTTAAAGAACCCCAACATCTATTAAACTGTAGAAGAGAAATAGCGAACAACTGTGTTCACGAGATAATATTTTCTCTAGGATAGCGATACAAAATAGCTTTAAAACTAACAAAAACAATAGAAAATAAACAAATAAATAAATTAAATAAACATGAATATACACAAACTATCACGCATATATGTATGTATATATGTGTGTATATTGATGTGCATATATGTATGTACATATATGTATATATATATATATATATATATATATATATATATATATATATATATATATATAAACTAACATAAAAACCCCTAACCTAGATTTAAAACAAGAAACTAGATATCCAGGCTAAAAAGAGCACACAAAGGAACAGGTAAACCAGAGGTCAAATAGGCCTTTCCCCGATAAGTGCATGCTCATTGGCTAATAGGAAGAGTGTGGTGGATACTAGAAAGCTGATTGGCTAACTAAAATCTCAATAGAAGGTGTGTATATAAAAACGACAGACAACCAAATTCGCGCATAAGCCTGAAGAGTCCTAGAGTTGATGAAGCGTGGAATATTCAGTGTAGCGTAATTGCCATATATATTTTATAACTTAGTAACTAGCTCTACCTATGTATTGAGCATTTTTGAAGTAAATATCTAAAGTTTACGCATAAATCTATACTTTCGTATATTAATTTTATGTGAGTAAATGAAGTAGTTATATATATATATATACATATATATATATATACATTAATTTAAAACGGTGACGGTTAGTTATGCTGAGTCTTGTAACTGTATATCCAGTAATTTTGTCTTTACAATTTGTTGTTGTCTTACCATGTTTTGACCCACTTATCCACTAGCCTGCTCTATGTTGGATTTACAATGCCAATCTCAGAGTATGCTCACGTGGAACCATTAATATTTAACGCCCCCAGCTACTGTGCCATGCATTTTGAGTTACAAGACTAAACAAGATTCCTAGCTCGTCCACTTTAAGGAGGACAGAAGATAAGTTGGCTGAAATATTGTGAAACAAAACCAACTTTAAAAAGAGGAGGAGCAGTCCTCAAAAAATGAATTTAAAAAATTGGTGTTGTTTGTGTATAGTATCTGGAAAAATTCTTAGCTGTGTAGTCCGAATTATTGAGTGGAACTTATAGCTGGTATATATTCCGCTTAAATGTATTTCTCCCAATACTATAAATTATATATATATATATATATATATATATATATATATATTTGTATTTTCTTCCTCTTTTTTCTTATTTCTTCCTTTTTGTTGTTTTTATAAGAAAGCCGTGACTTTGCAAATTGTGATTTTTATGCAATTAGTGGGTTACCTCTTCATTTGCGCACACGGACTTTTAAATGATGTGGATTTGCGTCATCTGAAGAGGTACTATGCTATTTATAACTAATTGACCGAAATATTATCATAATCGTGTCGATACATTGAAAACATTTATTTGAATATTTAAATAAATCATACATTGTTATAGTTATTGTTGGACAAATCTATAACATACATCAAACCTGTCTGTTTTAATGTATGTGTGTATGTATGCATGTATGTTTGTATATTTGCCAAATATTAGACAGATGCGACAAATTTTCAACTAATCAGTATCGTTTGTAAGCCCGACCCTTCAAGCGACAAATATTCAAAAATTGGCTAAAATCATTAATTCTTTCATCCTCAATAAGCATTTGTCTATAAGGAGGTGTCGCTTTTTTCTCCAATATTTTCGAAAATAATCCGTCCCCCCCCCTTTCGATTGACTAGCCTAAATTTAAATCTTCCTAAGTTCCGGTTTGGAGATGGATGAAACAGCAGAGGCGTCACGTTCGTTTTTTTGCACACACACACACACACACACACACACACACACACATATATATATATATATATATATATATATATACGAGGGGCGTGCAATAAGTAATGCACCTGACTCTCTTCCAGTTGTCTGATCTAGTTGAAATTTTGCATGCGCAATGATTTATATCTCTACGGGTTCTGCGGCAAATTACAGCTCTGAACTAATTGTGTTTCTGTTTTACAGGTGTTTGAACTGAGTCAGTTGTAAAATGGAGTGTGTTGAATGTCGAGCAGTGATCCAGTTTGAGACTTTTGATGAAATGAAAGAAAATTATGGTGATAATGCCCCATCATATGACCTTGTAAAACGCTGGCATTGTTAATTCAAACATGGCCAGAAGTCTGTGGTAACAGCTCACAGACCTAGTCGCCTCTCTTCTGCAATCAATGAGGCATCTCTCTCACAAGTTGGGGCTGCCATTTCGGAAGATCGGCGCATTCCTATTCGCCAAATAGCCCAAGATGTCAAGATTAGTACAGGGTCTGTGGAAACTATCATTCATGACCATTTGCATATGCATAAGGTGTCTGCCAGATGGATTCTCAGGTTACTCACACCATTCTAGAAGCGAGAACGCGTCAAGTGCTCGAGGATGAATTTGGAGATGTGCCAAGAAGATGAGTCAAAGTTTTTAAAAAAAAAATGATTACACAGGAAGAAATCTGGGTCCATCATTATGATCCGGAGACCAAAGCCCAGACAATGCAGTGGAATCTGTTGGGCTCACCACCTCCAAAGAAGGCAATGGTACAGCACTCCGCTTGCAAGGTCATGGTAGCAGTCTTCTCGTACCAGGACGAAGTAGTGATGACAGATTTCCTTCCAAAGGGTACCAGAATTACAGGGGCCTATTTTGCTTAACTTTTGAGGAAACTCAGGAAAGATATCAAAATCAAGAGGTGGGGCAAGATCAGCAAATTTACCCTCGTGCTGCAAGACAACGCTCCGGTCCAGAACTCGCATGTCACCAGATCAGAAGCACGGGCGTGTGATTATCCCTCCTCCCTACTCTCCTGAAGTTGCACACTCTGACATTCACCTCTTTCCAGTCATAAAGTTGTTTTTGAAGGGAAAGCGTTTCCCGGATGATACAGCCTTGATTTCTGAAGTCACATCGTGATTGGAGGACCAACCTGGGATGTTCTACAAAAAGCGGTCTCCAGAGTTGTATCAAACGATGGAAGAAATGCATAACTTTGTGTTTCCTATGTAGAGAAAGACTAATAACTTTGCGAAGTTTCGTTGCTCTTCTGCTATGGGAAGTGGGCCTGGGGCATTACTTATTGCACGACTCTTGTATATATATATATATAATATATATATATTTATATACATGCCTAAATATTATGTATCTTGGAATATTCTTTAAATGTAATAATTAGGACTGTGACAACAGCATATTCTTTTTATTGCTTGGACTCTTGAGTATATATCCGTTAAAATTTTATTTGTTTTTAGACGGATACGGTTCTCGATCAATCTCGGTTGTCGTATATTAGAATGAAAAGAATAGTCTGATGTCACAGCCCTAGTAGTAGTATTAATAATAATAATAATAATAATAATAATAATAATAATAATAATAATAATAATAACGTATTCATATATATATATATATATATATATATATATATATATATATATGTGTGTGTATGTATGTTCGCGTGTATTTGCATGTATGGACAATATTTTATGTATATTTGCATTTATACACATATATGTATGTGTTTATATATATGGATGTTTGTATGTATGTGTGTTCGCACATATATACTTACGCATCTGTATCCAAGTTAACCTTTTAAAGACCCTTAATGAAGCCAAATTGATGAATATAACAAAGCCAGACGTAACTCAACATGCTTCAAGAAACCGAATCGCAGTTATCCCCCACTCCCCAACCCGAAGAACCCTCAACGGGTCAAAGCACACTTATTAAGAAAGCATCTCCTTTGCGAGACACATGCTGAATCACTTACTTTTCTCTCTCTCTTTCGCACTCTCCCGCCCCTTCCAACAACCCTCTCTCTGTGTGTCTCTCTCTATCCTTTCCCAGTCCATATATTTATGTTTATCTATATGTTTCAATGTGCGCGTGTATGAATGTATGTGCTCACGTGTCGTTTGTATATATTCATGAATGTATATTGGTGTATCTATGTGCACATGTATGTGTTTTCGTACATCGGGGTGTTAGTGTATGTATATATGTGTGTGTCTATGTGTATGCCTTGCTGAACTTATGTATACAGGTATAGCTATATCTGAGTTTATATGCATGTATATGTTTGTATGTATACATATGCCTATATCCACAATAGATTTGACACTGAAAATAAAGTTAAGCATAACCACTACCCAAAGCACCATGTTATGAGCCGACCCCATATATATATGAACTTAATGAAACTACAAGACCCCCTACCTCATTATAATTTAACAGCCACTCGCATAATCTTTAATCTTTAAACCTTTATATCCCCTATTTTAATCTCTCAATCTATTAATTTATTCCATCTCTATTTTTATCTTTATCCCTACATTTATCTAGATCCCTATAAATGTTTTTTAGACACTATAACTTAATCCCTCTCCAATAAGCAAAACAAAGCAAATCAATACAGCCTCCTAAATATGAAACCAACAACATGGTTTTATCATATCTTACAATTCGTCTACCTAACCTCGCATTATTAACTACACCCGTGTATTTACTTATTTATTTATTTATCGTAACTTTACTTTATTTACTTGGTATATGTCTATATATGTCTGTATATTTATATTTTTTTGGAATATGTATATTTATGAAATTGTATATACGTGTATATTGGTGCATGTATGTATGTATGTATGTATGTATATGTGCATCTACTTCTTACTGAATATCTATATCTCTACGTATATGTATATATGTAGGTGTGTCTGCATATACATTATTTATATATATGTGTGTGTGTATGTGTATGTATGTGGATGTGAAGAAATGTACATATGTATGTGTATGTATTTATGCGTATTTGCGCGTACGTTGGCGTATGTATTAATCCTTAACATTGGCATTGCTGCTCTAAGTGAAGCAAGACTGGCAGGTGAAGATGAAATTAATGAAAGAGGTCGTGGCTACACCTTCTTTGGAGTGGCAGAGGACCTGAAGAGAGGCGGGAGGTAGGAGTTGTCTTTGCGGTGAGAAATGCGCTTGTGAGTAAACTTGCTAGACCTCCAAAAGGAGTAAATGACCTTCTCATGACAATGAGCCTCTCAAATGGTGATTGTGGTCGACTGGCGGAATAACCTTTTCTTAGAAAATCTTAACTGCAGTAAGGCAGCGTTAATGATGTAGAACGGAGTGGCAACGGAGTTGGTTCATTTTTCGTCGCCGCTTAAACAACTTCAACCTTCGTCGACTAGGCCGTATTCATCTCTTCTTTCTACGGATCTTAAAGCAACGTGGGCGTGGAAGGAAACAGAGAAAGACCAGTGAAAATATGTGGTGATTACGAAACCATTGGCCAACTCGGGTTCGTGAAATCGTACCACATGCTCGTGCAGGACTCCCAAGCATATCCACTATCCTGATGAAAGTTCAGCTTCGCTGGGCTGTTCATGTTACCCGCATGCCAGACTACAGACTACCAAAGAAGCTTCTGTATGCTGAGCTCCAATATGGCATGAGCTTTCATTGTCGGCCAAAGAAAACGATTTAAAGACACTCTGAAGGCCTTCAACATAGATCCATCATAATGGGAGAGAACAGCTCTAGATAGAGCCAAGTGGTGCAAATATAAAAGCTACCGAAAAGTTGTTGCAGAGAAGCGCAGAAAGTGCAGGAAGGACACTGTTTTGAAACCCTCGACATCTGCTATGATCCCCTGTTCCCACTGAAATAGAAGTTTTCAAGCAAATATTGGGCTTATCAGCCAAATCCGTACTAACCGATGAGGACTCCCCCAACCCTACCCTACAGGATGATCAGATGGTCCTCGTCGTTTCGACCAACGAACACACAATCCTTAATTACCTAAAAACAACTCATTGTCAACTGAAATGAACAAGTCGACTTATAGCGACTACGAAAATTATAAATGGAACCTTTTACTTGTCAAACAAATATGACACCTACACAAATCCTTTCTCTCTCTCTCCCTCTCTATCCCTCTCTCTCTCCCTCTCTCTCTCTCTCATCTACTTCATATACCTGGCTTAACAAGCAAAAAGCAGTTAAAATTTTTAAACCTAAAAATTGAAACTCCTCCCCTTCTCTTCTTACTCCCTTTCTTTTTCTTTATTATCCTCTCTTCACCTCCCCTTTCTTATATCCGTATATTTCCACCCACGACTATCCTAATCTGCTACCCCCACACATTAATCTAAACTGAAATATTGCGATACCCTTCTCTCTCCCCCTTATTATCTTTTACCCACCTTTTTTTCTTCTTTCGTATTTCTTCTAAAGCACTTTTTCCAAATACTAACAACCTTTTTGTAAGGACTGACGAGGCTGTTGGATCGTAAATATAGTCCAACATCCGAAACATATGTAACCAAACAGATAAAACGGTAATAAAAATTAAACTTCCATTTATGTCATCTCCCTCTCTCTCTCTCTTTATATATATATATATATACATATATATATATATATATATATATATATATATATATATACATATATATATATTAACTTTTCTATGTATGCTTCTGGCGACGAGTAATTTATTTTTCTCTAAAAGGTCACCAGTTCAAAGCAACATTAATGATCAAATATACCAGATGATCAAAGGTAAAAATGTTATCGGACACTGGGGATTTGCTAAATTTGTACATAACTTTCGTCTAATGATACGGTTTTTATATTTCCATATTTGATCGTATGTGCTATATATATTCTGGAAATTATGCTAGTCTAATTTTCAATCATAACTGATACACATTCCCCCGAATGCACTGACAGGATACGCATGTGTACGTACTTATCTTTGCCGTTTCAACTTATTTAAAACAGCCTTATCATCATACAATCGATTTTCCTCTAATGACTGAATACATACATACGTGTATAAAATAACGCAATCACACAGTTGTACGCGCATATTTAATCAAGATATATAGTTTAATCAATTCCCGCGGGAAAGAGTCTAGATGGCAACGAAACCTGATTTCATGTAAAGTATTATTCCAAATCATTTTCAGCGGACACTCTCATTAGTTCAGAATTAAACGGCCGCTTACATACAAAATGAAATACATAAGCGATAGAAATATGTTACTAGTATAGTCATATATAAAGAAAAATAGTCGATGACAATATAAAGTAGGTGGAATGTAGTAGAAGTAAACGATTAACTGATAAAGAAATTCTACCAGATTTATCTTACAGAGGCCTGAGCATTCATCCGATGAATGTTATGCCAAACATAAGTAGGAAATCAGGTATCAAAACCGAACGTATCTACTGGATTTTTTTACAATATTTATAAACATTTAAACGATTAATAAATTAGTAGTACGCTTAGACAGTTTTATACCCCCCCCGCTTTTGTTAAAGTAAACGTCCTTCAATATATTTTAGTGTATAGCTTTATTGGATATCTACACCCATAAAACGCACGAAAACACTGCTAAGTTTTAAGTTTATATATTTAAAAACACAATTTTACAGTAGAGTTTGTTGTATTATAGTCTAAATTCTAAAAATATATTAAAATAATGTTACTATGTTTCCGACTTCCGAGCACACACACACACACACACACACACACACACACACATATATATATATATATATATATATATTTGTTCGAAGCCGCAACAGAGTTACGTGGTGTTTAATATATTTTATTACACACACATACACACACACATATATAGTTTAATTTATTTTATTACACACACACATACACACACACATATATATAGTTTAATTTATTTTATAACATGTATATATATATATGTGTGTGTGTGTGTGTGTGTGTGTGTATAAGTCTTTTCTATCTCTGTAATTGATAGCTTGAGTGCACTTTTCTATTAGTCGAGCAAGTAACTGCTCAACAAAAAATGTTACTGTAACTTGCAGACTACTATTGAGTAATGACGTCGTAGCTACTGCTTGAAAAACAAAATTTTAATTTCTTCGCCAAATATTTAATGGATTTATTTGGAATATTAATAATAATAATCTCCATGTTCTTCTGTTTCATTTCAGATATTATTTCATATAATTTTATATAATATCGATTCAAAAAGTATTTTTTTTAAAAATCGATCTTTAAGTGGTTTTCAACCGATCAACTATTTATACTACCATAACATAACATTTAACTATGTGAAACATATTACTACTACGTTTTCTCATACTCCTTCTTTGCCTATTAGTCAGGCGTAAAGGCGCTATCACAGGGACTCGACAGAATCACACCTTGTTTCCTGATTAGACCAACGAACGTCATTTTCCCCACTCCTGCCCATTCCATCCGCCTAAACTGGACACTGGGGGGGGGCTTCAGTAGTATATATGCCGCTACAATTGGTCTAGGCTGACTTTTGTCTGATGGGTTGTGAGTAGCGGATTGACAGTTCCTGGCTGCTGTGTCTCACTGATATAACAGGTGTCCTAACTCTTTGGTAACGCTTAGAGCAGCTGCTCCATCAACAGCTGTACAGTATCGGGATGTTTGTAGTGCTATGTTGCGCACGGAAAGAAACCCTGCACTCATTCCCGATGTGCTTTCAGGAGGCCACAATTGTGTAGACAAAGACGGCATATGGTCTATTTGTATTGCATGTCTGGCATTCTGCACAACCACTCATCCAGCACCACTCACTCATCCTAAATAAAACTTTTATATTAAATAAAATCAAATGACAGGTCAACCAAATATACCTTTAAACCAGGATCAAACTAAAAAAAACAAAAAACAACCAGCCCCCTCCCTTGAGGCTTACATTTATACATATCCACAGGCTTAGAACTAACTTAGAGGACGTTGAATCATCTCTCCTAGTAAATACCTCGGATATCTTAGCAGTAACCTACACTCTTCCATTCCTTCTAACCATTTTAACATGCCTGGCTATCCCCCCCTGTTCCGCAAGGACTAAGACAGACACATGCACGGACTTGTAGTCTATATAAGGAACTCCCTCTCTCTGACTAGAGAAACTAAACTAGAATCAGACGACCCAGCCTTTATGTGCTTCAGACTAAACATGGAACATAATATTAGATACTTGTATTTTCTCTACCGCTATCCTTCGACCCAAGACTGCACTCTTATAAACAAAGTCTCAGAAACAAATATATAGCACTCTCCCTCGATACTAGCGCACAAGTACATGTATTTGGTACCTTTAATGTTCAGCACAGTAATTGGCCTGGGTGCTCTACTTACACAGACGTAGCTGATAGCATAACGCATAGCCTCTCTATATCTCATTCCCTATCACAGACGTTTACATTTCCAACTCATTTCCCAGACCAGCAAGATCACCATGCGCCACTTTTAGATCTATTCCTGACCACATTTCCCTATGATTGTACACGAATGCTCACAGCCCACTCGGGAATAATAGTACAAGTTGCCCTAAATTCTCGACCTAAAACTGAAGACTCACTGCTCAAAACAACGAGGTATTACAAAAAGGCTGACTGGAAAGCCATCATTAGAGATGCCCCATGGGGAAATATATTTTCTCTTCCAGCTGAACAGTGCGCAAATGAAATCACTGAATTGTTCAAAACAGCAACTGAAGCACATGTTCCCACACGGAAATTCTATAGCAAGCTCCATTCTCCCCAATGGTTTACTTCTACTTGTGCAACTGCCATTGCTCAAAGGCAGCATGCGTACCGCAGATTCAAGCGACATACGTCCAGTTCAAACAGACAGAATATATAGAAGCTAGAAGTAATTTTAAGAGAAATAGCGACAGCTAAGACACAATACACTGACACCAGCAGAAAACTCATCGAAGCACAGAAATTAGGAACTCGTGTTTGTAGAAAATCTACAACAGTGTACTAAATAATGGGTAGTCAACGATTTCCCTACTATCAAACAATCATGAGGTTTTTTGCACGACAACCGAGAAGGTTAATCTACTAACCAGTCGGTTTGCCTCTAACTCCACATTGGACCCGACACACCATCCCCTCCATGACTTTCCTTTGCAGACAGACGCCAGACTAGATGATTTGAAAATCACACCTTCTCTGGTACACGGTATCATAAAAAACCTCGACACCTCCAACGTATGTGGACCCGATTTCATTCTGGCTGTCCTATTAAAAAAATGCACCAATGATCTTGCCCAAGTTCTCTCCAAACTTTACAACAAATGCCTCAAGGAATCTTGCTTTTCTGACTGCTGGAAAACCGCTTCTACGGTACTAGTTTTTGAGAATTCTGGCGAAAATTATCGCCCCAATAGTCTCCTCCTGCTTTTCGCCAAAATATTTGAGTCCTTAAATAATCAAGCTCTAGTCCATCACCTTACAGCTGCTAAACTCCTGGCCGACAATCAATATGGATTTCGGTAAGCGCATTCCACAGCGGGCATCTTAACTGTAATCTCTGAACATATATACCGTTCACTGGACAAAATAGGGAAGGGTAGAGCGGTAGCCCTCGATATATCTATGGCTTTTGAAATGGTATGGCACGATGTTTTTTTAAGGAAAATTAGATCATATGATATCACTGGAAGAATACATAATGTAATAAGATTCTTTAGAAGTAAGAGAAAAATCCAGGTTGGCTTTGATGGTCATACATCTAAACAATATAATATAAATGCAGGAGTACCTCAAGGGTTTATTCTTGGAGTTTTATTATTATTCATATTCATTTCGCCAAAATATTTGAGTCCTTAGTTAATCAAGCCCTAGTCCAGCACCCAATTGCTGCTAAACTCATGACTGACAAACAATATGGATTCAGGCAAGCCCGTTCAACAGCAGATATCTTAACTGTAGTTTCTGAACGTATATACCGTTCATTGGATAAAACAGAGGAGGGTAGAGCGGTGGCCCTTGATATATCTAAGGCTTTTGACAGGGTATGGCACGATGGTCTTCTAAGGAAAATTAGATCATATGGAATCACTGGAAGAATTCATAATGTAATTAAATCATCTTAAGTAATAGAAAAATCAAAGTTGTCCTCGACGGTCGTACATCCAAAAAATATGAAATAAATGTGGGAGTACCTCAGGGGTCTATCCTTGGACCTCTATTATTCCTGATATTCATAAACGGCCTCCCTGATTAAATTGTTTCGGAAATGGGTATATTTGCCGATGACACCACTCTCTATAACAGATATGAGGGGAAAACAAATGAACACATATTCAAGGAAATGGCAGAAACACTAGAGGATGACCTCCAATCCGTAGTGGAATGGGGACAAAAATGGTTGGTCACATTCAATGCTGCTAAGATTAAGCTTGTTTCCTTCAATAACTACAAGAAACCTTCTCTACCACCAATAGCAATGGCCAAGAACACATTGCCTGAAAGTACTTCTTTTAAACTCCTCGGCCTAATGTTTACAGGGAATATGAACTGGAATAGATACATTGAGAGCATTGCCAAGGCTGCTGCAAGGAAGGTTGGCTCCCTCTACCGTGCTAGAAAACTAATTACGCCTGATAGTATCCTATACCTCTCTAAGGCAACCATTCGCCCATGTATGGAGTACTGTTGTCACATCTGGGCTGGTGCATCTGCTTCTTGTCTCTCGCTCCTGGACAGGGTTCAAAAGATAGTCGCCAACCTGATAGGTCTTGAACTGTCATCTAGGCTTCAACCTCTGTCCCATCGACGAGATGTTGCATCCCTCTGCCTGTTCTACAAATACTTTAATGGTGAATGCTCTGACGAACTGCAAACACTTGTACCTCCCCGACGTCACTACCCCCGACAAACCCGACAAGCTACTAAGTCTCATCCCTTTACACTAGAGATCCCTAGGTGCAAGAAAGCCTTTTACTCCAATAGTTTTTTTCCCCAGAACTGCGGGTCTTTGGAACTCCCTTCCGGAATTCTGCTTTCCCAACTGCAATGATATGCAGAAGTGCAAGTGTAATGTTAACAAACATCTTTCTACTCATCTCCCTTCATAATGGCCCCGCTAATTAATTCCCTAATAGTAGCCCCCTGCTTCAAAGTGGCACTGTGCCTTGTTTGGGGTGAAAATTGAATAAAAAAATAAATAAATACATACCTGGTAAATTTTGTTTCTGAGATTGGTATAGTTGATGATATCACCACACTCTATAGCAGACACAAGGGGGAAACAAATGAATACATATCTAAGGGAATGGCAGAACCACGAGAGGATGACCTCCCATCTGTAATGGACTCGTAACAAGAATGAAGGGTCACATTCAATGCTGCCAAGACTAAACTGGTTTCATTCAATATCTACAAGAAAAATTCTCTACTACCAATAGCAATGGCCAAGAACACATTACTCGAAAGTACTTCCTTTAAACTCCTCGGCCTAACGTTTACAGGGAACATGAACCAGAATAGCTACATTGAGAGCATTGCCAAGGATGCTGCAAAAACGGTGGGCTTTCTTTACTGCGCTAGAAAACTACTTACGCCTGAAAGTATCCTGTACCTATATAACACCACCATTTGCCCATTTATGGAGTACTGTTGTCACATTTGGGTTGGTGCATCTGCTAACAGTCTCTCAATTATTGACAGGATTTAAAAGAGAGTCGTCAACTTGATAGGTCCTGAAATGTCATCTAGGCTTCAGCCTCTGTCTCATAAACGATATGTTGCATCCCTCTGCATGTTCTACAAGTACTTTAATGGTGAATACTCTGACGAACTACAAGCACTTGTACCCCCTCGATGAAGGTCACCACTTTAAAGCCCAGAAGCCATTCGGGGATAAGGGTTGTTTTGTGTACAGTAATCAATGCGATAGTGTTGCAGTATTCATTAGTATTGGAGAATTGATAAAGTGTCATTACTTAAGGGGGTGGTTCATCAAGAATTTGTTTATTTTAGACTTGAAGACATCCATGTTAAAGTCAGGAGAGAAACAGGCAAGCGGTATAGAGTTCCACAGGCGTGCAGTTCTAAGAAAGAAGCTTTGTCCATTGAATCTACGTTTTGATTTAAGCACAGATAGAGAGTTGGGAAAATTATTGACAGTGGTTTCAGCTAGACGGGTGTTCATCGTGAAAAATTGGCGATGGGAGGCCAGAGATTGGAGCGCAGACGAGCACCTGACATGAAAATAAAGATAAAACAAATGTAGGCTCACAACGTCTCTTCTGTTAGAGAGAGGTTGCCGGGCAGAGAAAAGGGCATCTCCTACTAAACCACGAAGTCTATTTTGTACTCTGTAACGACATATAAATATTTGTTGAACAAATAAAACGGATATGCATATATATGCACACGTATGTACGTTAAATATTTAAACATAATTATAAAATCAAATAAAAAAAAATTGAAATAATCTACGGGATGAAAAAGGCGATAACTCCCTCATTGTTTGGTAACGAGATTGAATACAATAAGTTTTAAAACTGATAATATCACTCATGAAATATAGCAACAAATCTTACAATAAGCTTATATATATATATTTATATATATATATATATATATATATATGTTCTATATACTATTATATGTATATACACACACACACACACACACATATATATATATATATATATATATAAGTGAACCTCTCTGTGTGTCTGTGTGTCTGTCTGCGTACATTTTCCTTCGCAATAACTCTGTTCATTTCCAGTCTACAGACTCGAAATTTGATATGCAGGAAACTGAGATTTGGGAAAATGTACGTGATCAGTTTTCGGCCAGAAATTTGGCGATTAAGAGGTAAAAGTTCAACGATTTGACCTTTGAGAAGTCTACCAAACGCCTCCGACATTTTGGGGGTAAAACACTTGGAATTTTAGATATATGTTCCTTGGACATGGATCTTACTTAATAACTCGATGATAGCCCTCAAAAAATAAATTTTAAGGGGTAATAATAGGTGTCAAAGTTAAAGAAATTGACCGTTTTTTTTTGTTGTTTTTTTCTTTTTTTTCTCCTCAGCGTACACCTCCAAACGCGCGGGCAACGCCGGGCACCCATGCTAGTTTATCTATAAAAGTGAAAGTGTCTGTCTTTGTGTGTGTATGTGTGTGTACATTTCCCTGTGCAATAACTCTGTCAATTTTTAGTCTACAGACTCGAACTTTGATATACAGGCTACCGAGATTTGGGAAAACCGAGTTGATTGGGTTTAGGCCAGAATTTGGCGATTAAAAGGCCAAAGTTCAACGATTAGACTTTTGAGAACTCTACCAAACTCCTTCGACAATTTTATGTCTACACAGTTGGAATTTTAGATATAGGTTCCTTGGACATGGATCTAACTTAATAACTTGATTTGAGCTCAAAACAGTAAATTTTAAGGGTCATAATAGGGGTCAAAGTTTAAAAAAATTAACCGCTTTTTTTTTTGTTCAACATACACCTCCAAATACCCGGGCAACGCTGGGCACCCATGCTAGTATATCTATAACAGTGCACGTGTCTGTGTATCTGTCTGTTTGTCTGTGTGTATGTCTGTGTGTCTACACTTTTTACTTTTGAGAACTCTACCAAACTCCTCCGACAATTTGGGGTCCAAACACGTGAAATTTTAGATATAGGATCCATGGAAATGGATCTAACTTAATAACTTATTTTGTTGGGTTTTTTTTCGCAAAGCATACACCTCAAAACACCCGGGCAACGCCGGGGACCCATGCTAGTATATCTATAAAAGTGAAAGTGCCAGTGTGTGGCTGTGTGTGTACATTTCCCTACGCAATACCTCTGTAAATTTTAAGCTCACAGATTCGAAATTTGATATACAGGGTACTGAGATATGGGAAAATCTATGTGATCGGTTTTCGGCCAAAAATCTGGCGATTAAGAGAACAAAGTCCAATGATATGACCTTTGAGAACTCTACCAAACTGCTCCTACAATGTTGGGTCCAAACACTTAAAATTTTAGATATAGATTCCTTAAAAAACAATGACCTCTGCGGTCTCTACCAAATTACTAAGACAATTTCTTGTCTAAACATTTGAAATTTTACATAAAGGGTATTCAGAGATAGGGCAAGCTTTTTAATCGGTTGGGGTCGAAAACGATTAGTTACTAATTTATAAATATATGTATGTTTGTATGTCTGCCTTTAACTTTCGATAGAGTAGACGAGTTTTACCAAGATCAGTTTCGTTTTGAAGGGTGACCTTTCAAACGACAAATATCGAAGAATTGGCTAAAAATATTAATACCTTCAACATCAACTGGGCACTTTTCTACAAGGGGGTCGATTTTTCACCGATATTTTTTTAAAGTAACCCTCTTCTTTCGACTGTTTAGCCATAATTTAAAGATAAGTCACTTCCGGTTTGGCGGTGTTCGTTACAGCAAAGGCGTTAGGTTTTTTTCCCCCGTTCTTTTCCTCCTTCGCGGTACGGGTTCGAGCCTGCCTTCCTACTACCACTTTATTTGTTTTTTGCTCAACAGACACATCTAAACACCCGGGCAAGGCCGGGCTGATATGCTAGTATATATATATATATATATATATATATATATATATATATATATATATATATATATATATATTGTTTTTAAAATATAATTAACCACTGACACGTGTTTCGTCTTCTACGACTCATCACAGTGTCTTAAATCTAGCGACACTCTCATCAGAGTGGCTGAATCTGACGTCACACTGATGAGTCGTAAACGACGAAATACGTTTCACTGGACAATTATATTTTAAACACCATATAAATGCCGCTTCTAATATGGGGGTAGCAAATTATTGAAATGGAAGATTATTTCCAACTCGTATTTAGGTACAAATGCACTTTCGTAAATAATTGAATTCATTCAAAATGTATCGCAAAAATTAAAAAAAAATCTATCTATCCCCCTCTCTCTCTTCCTCTCTCTCTCTATATATATATATATATGTTTATATCTATCTATATATATATGCGTATGTGTGTCCGTGTATTATAGTTTTGTATTATAAAACGTTTTTTAATTAATTTTATACCTAGAAAGACTAATTTGGCTGCTTTTCCTAATTGACTTAAGCTGTCTCAACAATAATTTCAGTTATAACTGAAAAATTATATATATATATATATATATATATACATATATATATATTTACACAGGCATCACCACATTATTAAGGCCAAGAGGCCACTCAATGATAAGGGTTAAAGTGTGTACAGTAGAAATTGGAAAATATAGTTATCATTAGTAATGAAAATTCGGTAAATTTGATAACTTATATGGAACGAGTCATCAAGAACTTATTTACGTTAGACTTGAACACAACGATATTGTAGTCAGCCGGAAAGCAAGAAAACGGAAGACAATTCCACAGGCGTGAAGTTCTAAGAAAGAAGCTTTGTTCATGGAATCTACGTTTAGGTTTAGGCACAGTTAAAGAGTGGGGGAAATTATTGATAGTGTTTACAGCTAGACGAGTGTTTCTTGTGAAAGTTTGGCGAGGGGGGACCATAAATTGAAGCTCAGTCGAACACTTTCCATGAAAATAACGATACATCAGAGACAAACTCGCAACATCTCTTCTGTGAGATAGAGGTTGCAAGGAGGAGAAAAGGACATCTCCTACGAGGCTACGAAGTCTATTTTGAACTCTATCAAGGCAGGACAAGTCCTTTCTAGCAGCTCCTGCCCAGATGTGGCAACAGTATTCCATCTTTGGACGTACCTGGCTCTTATATTATTAGAGAATTGCATCAGCAGTGAGGAATTTACCGGATCGATAGAAAGATCCCACCATTTTTCCAGCGGCCTTGGCAACAGATTTGATGTACGTGTTTCATTTAAGATCAGGAGTAAAGTTCAAGCCCAGAAGCTTGTAAAACCTTGAGGCCTCCTGAAGACGAGAGCCATTCATTTCAATTGATGCCAGATTTGGATCAGAATGTTGATGATGTAAAGAGAGCAGCTTGGTTCTAGATGCATTAAAAGTAACCAGCCACTCTTTTCCCCAGTGTACTACGTGCTCAAGATCAGAGGAGAGAGAATTGGAGATAACTTAGACGTTTACTGTCTTAGATGTGCTACCATAAATGGTAGTGTCGTCAGCATAAATGTCTACAAATGATGTAAGGATGTAATTTGGAAGATCATTAAAGTAGATCAGGAAAAGAGTGTGGCCCAGGATGGACCCCTGATGGACATCAGCATTAATACTGTGAGCTTCTTATTTTTGCCTCCAACTACTACTCTTATGAACCTATCAGAAAGAAATGATTTGATAATTGAGAAGACATTTCTAGCTATACCATAGCTGGAGATCTTTTTAAGTAAACCTTTATGCTATACCCTATCAAAGATATGTCAAGAGCAATTTACCTAAAAAGGTTGCCTCCATCGAGAGATTTGCTAATCCTATGAGATATAACTGTAAGCACATCTGCTGTTGATCTAGCAGAACGGAAACCATATTGAGTGTCACTAAGAAGGTTATTTTTATTGAGATGGTTGATTACTTCTGTATATAACACAGATTCCAGCAACTTACTCATGATGCACAGGAGATTTATTGCCTGTACTGAGAGTAAAAATAAATACAGGGCATACTGATGAAATTTCCAGGGTGATGGGAAGCTATTCTCCCTAAGACAACGTTTAAACAGTTTTGTTAGTATGGCCGCTAGTTCAGGTTTAAGTTTTTTTGAGTACTATAATTGGAATACCGTCAGGGCCAGTTGCTTTACTGGAATCAAAGTTTTTGATTAGCTTGGCAACATGACGTACAGATATACGTATATCACAGCGTGTTTTCTGATACAGGAGGAAATATTGGAGGTTGGCGGCCTTGGTCGCAAAGGGTAGAATTAGCTGCAAAGTTCTTGGCAAAGAGTTTGGCTTTGTCTGATTCTGACGAGATTACCTCAGGTCTATAGATGATAGTTGGGATAGAGCACACGCTTCTGTTCAGGATTCTGTTTGCTATTTGCCAAAACTGGTAGGGACTCTAGCCGCTGCTCAGCTACTTTGGACTTAACGGATTGAGCAAACAACTCTCTTGCGTTCTTTATTACTTTCTTACAATGGTTGCTGACAGTCCTGAAAGCGGCTTTAGTTTGTGTGTGTGTGTGCGTGCGTGTGTGTGCGTGTATATATATATATATATATATATATATATATATGTATATATATATATATATATATACGTATATATGTTTGTGTGTGTGGGTATATGTATACACACACACATACACACACACACACACACATATATATATATATATATATATATCGGCGCAATTTTGTTGACACATTTGTTCTCATCAGATCGCCGAAGTTAAGCATTGTTGAGCCTCGTTAGTACTAGATGGATTACAATTTGGGAATTATAGGCATTGCATGTGCTCTCAACTTATCTCGGTATTCGTTTTCAGTCGTCCTGAACATTAACCACTTGCCACTGGTATTTAACAATGTCGACTAAGGAAAGGTGTGGTTGGAGATTTCGCTTTTCCTCCCAGAAAAACAATCACGAGCAAACACGATTAGCATCAATTGTGTGATCAAGACTGAAAGAGCCCTCTCTATATTGATATACAATTAATTTATACATTTCGCAATCATCAGTGTAGGAATTATGACGTAATAATTTGACATTATTAATTTAACCCTGTATAATAGAACACATTTTCAAGTCAAGCTGTCCATCGAGTGTCGGTTTATAATGTTCATACACGAAGAAAAATAAAATTCCAAATCTTTTGTCTACGAATATCTCTTAAACCTGGACGTATCTCGTTAGCCTCTGTCGCTGGTTGAGATTAGGATAAACGTCCCTACTCTAAAATAAAATAAGTCCTTCGTTGTTACTGATAACATTGTTCCTGGGGCAAATGCCCCTATCGTCCAGATGAGACAAGAGTTTTCCTTACCAGCTGATTGTCAATTTTCAGCAGCCCCCGCGAATACTTATGAAATGAAAACACCAGCATGCAGCAATAAGATGCTAGACGCTGTAAATGTGTTTATTATATATTGCAAACAATTATCAACGCTGAAAATTGGATGACAGAAAATTTAAAAAAAACAGTAATAAATATTAGCACAAAAATACGGAAAAATCTCAGAGTGTTTGAAAGTTTCTGCGTAACTGTGCGTCAATTCCTTCAACGATTGTATTGGTGTCCTAATCGCTTCTTTGTTTCACTAATAATTCTTTTTCATTTTACTGACTTCTTTTATTGTAATTCTGAGGATTAGCGGGATTTCTGGAACTTCCACAAAGGACTCATTCATATGTAATATTTTGATTTTGTCATTCTGCAGATGTTCAGCGTAAATAGCGACGCTCTGGTATTATCGGAGCTCTTTTGTTAAAACTGCGACATAATTTATTTCAGCTAGCAGGGATGCTGGCGCTTAAACATGATATTTTAATTCTTGCAGATTTCGTAAATATTATTATGGAGTTAATGTTCTATCGATTTTTATATATTATAAAGTTACGATTTCAAAAATAAAAAAAATGATATGTTCATATGGCTTGAGTGGATCAGCTTGAATCAAAACCGAAGCCAAAATTTATGAAGTATTCTTGATGAAAGTATTTATAAAAACTAAATTACTGGATTGCCATTCGCTATAATCGATATCGAAACCAAAACTTATGAGAAATTTTTGGTAAAATTATTTATTACAAGAAATGGAAGTCCATGAACATTTAACGACAGTCATTCGGATTTAAGCGTTACACACAAAATAAATAACACACACGCTATTTTATTAATATATTGATAAAAATAAGTGATTTATGGACTCGTAAATTGGTTGGGGTTTAAGCTATTCCTCAGTACTGCAATTCAACTTTCTCTTGTCTTTCATAAGGGCGAGGGTCTTTTCGGTCGAAGGATGAACCAAACCAATCTCATGTTACTTGGTTGCTTTTCGCTGTATAGATTTGTTAATTGCCTTGGAAATTAATCCGGGCATTTAAGCTGTCGCCTGTAAGGTTCCGCAATCCTTTAGAAGTTTCCTTCTCAGGCTACGCTGGAATTTCGAATTAATTCCGATACTGCCTGTTTAATTCGGGAAAATTCGGCATACATCACCATAAATCGATTAAGCTATCGACTTGTCTTTCTCTGTGTCTGTCTTTTCCCCCTTTTCTTCTATCCTTATTCTATTCTTCTCTATTTTTCTTCTCTAGCCAAATTCAAGCTCCCGCCATTTTTATATTCAAATAATGATGTGGTTTGATGACACGTAATTCACCGCCTGGCCAATCAACACCCGCTCTGCCATTATCGGTTGTTTGCCGATTTGTCAACTGGTTCGTTTTTCCCCTTCGCACTGTAAAACCCCTTAAGTACACCTGCGATCTCACAGCCCACTGGATTAAAGGTTTAGCTTGATACTTTCAGTCCACACTCAAACATCATAGCTAAAATGATAAATTCCCATCGATCCAAGATTCAACTCAAACGAAAACAATCATTGTCACTACTTGTATTATTACCTCAAAACTATGAGAAATAGGTATCTATTTACAAACATGTATGCATTTTGGAATCCACTAGTTTACGTATATTATCTTTAACAGGGTCCACATGAATGCTCCCTATTCTCACAGCACCAAATGGAAATACAAAATTCTCAATCTCACTGGCCTGCAGGTTGGATCTCGCGGTGCTTATAAAACCCATGTGTTACTGGAACTCGGGGATCTCTGAAGCGATAGCGTTACAGAATCGTAATCACTACAAGTAGAATTCATATGCACATATAAATAAGAAATATACATGCACACACACACACATATATACAGGTATATATGCATATGTGTATATATGAATATATATACATATTAACATATATATATATGCATATATGTATATACACACTAGTGAGCAAAGAAAATGGGCCAAACATATTTTATACATTTTATAGCACTAAAATTTATATTGAACAAATAACAATTGAACAAGTAAAGTTAAACGAAACTAATAACACAGAAGAATGATGGAATCGTATTCCCTTTTTATTTCTTTGAAAGATCAATCCTCTTCGACATGATCTCAACCAAAGTGGAATACTATGAAGAGGAGATGTTATTCGATTCGCTTTGTACAGCTTCCCACAGTTTGCCATTGTATAAATCAGTCCTTCCGGCGAATGCACGAGATATTATGCACCAAATATTTTCGATTGGGTTTAAATCGGGGCTTTGACCTTGCCAAAATATCACATCAATTCAGTTATCAGAAAACAATTTTTCTGTGACTAGCAATGTGTGCAGAGGCATTGCCACGTTGAAAAATAATGTTCTGAGATATTCCCAGCTTCTGAATCCTTAGTAGCAGTTCTGTTTCTTATATTCGAATGTATTCCTTTGCATTAATTGACATTTCACATTTGATAAGTTCCCCAACTCCTGTTGCAGTAAATGTTTCCTATATCAGTATACCTCCATTACCGTGTTTAACTGTCGATTTTATGCAAGTTGGCGAAAATCTTTCTCCATGTCTTCGAGTGCCCCATTCGGGAGCCTCGAGAGCATGACTAACAAGTCAAAATCTTGATTTATCTCACCAGAACACATTCCTGAACCAGTCTGTATCTTTCTTGCCATGACATAACAAAATGTTCTTCTTAGATAAAAATGGCTTCTTTGCACACCTTATAGAGGAAAATCCCATTTCTTTCATTCGCCTAGATATTGTGTATCTAGAAAAGAATTTCCAGACCCTGTTTTGAATTCTTGGCTATGGTAACGTAAGGTTTCTTTTAATCCATCAAAACAGTTATTTTCGTCCTTCAAAGTGGATGCTCTAGAACGACCAGATCCAGATTTCCCTTTTACCAAGCGTTCGACTTCTAACCGTTGCCCAATTCGCTTCATTGCCGACAAAGATGTTTACACATTTTCTATTCTTAAAATATGGAAAAAATCGCTTGTCAGTCATTTTGAACTGCCTTAATCCTACAATTCGTTTTTATATCCTTGCCAAATTCGATCTTACCATTTTTAAGATATTTTTTTACTTATTATATGGTATGATAATAATGATCTGCAAAATAGAAATTATTAGTTAAAATTAACAAAAATTCATAGAAAAATATTGAAAAATCGATTTCTTCCTTTTTTTACCCTTGACCCATTTTTTATGAGTATATATATATATATATATATATATATATATATATATATATATATATATATAGTCAGTAGAGTTTAGTTTCCTAGAAGTACATCCAATGAAATAACATGTGTCTACCAAAGAGCGCTCAATGACTGACCAGAGCAGGTATATTAAATTTATTCATACAAACATTAATGGCTACATATGTGCAGGTGTACTTAAGGGGTTTCTGTAATCATCCGCATTGGGGGATTACGTCTTCAGGCCGAGAATTACCGTCGAGAACTGATATTTCAAACAAAAACATTTTCTTATTTCGTCTACAAAGTTAGAATGTAAACTGGGTGGGAGTTAGAAGCGGGGGGACAAGTGAGGTCTTTGAAGATAATAAACATCTTTTTTTTTTATTTCCCTTTCTTTTTATCTATTCTATCTTTTGGTGTGTATGACATAAGGTATTGAGAATTTAGTATTGTTGTCTTGCAATCCGTAAATTAAAACCATTTTTTATGGTCACTGAGTACTGACCGGTGTCTTTTAATCTACACCCATCCACACGCATACATGTATACACACATACACACACACGTTAATACATATATTCAGAAGCGGATATATGCTGTTCTTTTTTTTTACTCACACACACGCACTGAAACTAGGCAATAACTATAACTACGCAAGTATAAATTAAAATTTAAATAAGGTAAATAGAACAAATAAATAAGGTAATATGTTTATTTTTATATTGTTTGTTTATTGTTTTTTGTTTTTATTTTGCTTTGTTTTGTTTTATTTATTTGTTTTATTTACCTTATTTTAATTTTAATTTTAATTTTATTCTTGCGTAGTTATAGTTATTGCCTAGTGTCTAGCATATTTCGCTTCTGAATATCTGTATTAACGTGTGTGTGTGTATGTGTGTATACATGTATGTGTGTGGATGGATGTAGATTAAAAGAGACCGGTCAGTACTCAGTGACCATGAGAAATGTTTTAATTTACTGACTGCAAGACAAAAATACTAAATTCTCAAGTACCTTATGCCATAAAAACCAAAAGATAGGATAGATAAAAAGAAAGGGGAATAAAAAAGAAGATGTTTATTATCTTCAAAGACCTCACTTGTCCTCCCCCCGCTTCTAACTCCCACCCAGGTTATATTCTAACTTTGTAAACGAAATAAGAAAATGTTTTTGTTTGAAATATCAGTTCTCGACGGTAATTCTTGGCCTGAAGACGTAATCCCCCAACGAGGGTGATTACAGAAACATGTATGCACATATGTAGCCATTAATGTTTGTATAAATAAATTTAATATATATATTGTTATTTATATGTATGTGTGTGTGAGTGTGTATGTATACATAGTATATACGGCTGATGTATCTTATATGAATTAGTGTGTATAGCATATGTAAAGGTCATCCAAAGACGACTAATCTAATGCGTTGATATATCTAATTGTAAACAGTTTAGTGCTATAATTTATTCATTGCAATATGGATCCTAATGATTATAATTTTTTTTTATTAAAGAACTTTATCTTTAAACTGTTTGTTATCGAGTGTAAAGTTTGTTTTGTTTAAAGTAACCTTTGGCAGATGCCTATATCCGAAAAAAACAATCATTTAATGCAAGGTCAGGAGAGTAGGGAGGATGCGGAAGGATTTTATAACCACACGCCCGTGCTTCTGATCTGGCGACATGCGAGTTGTTGACTGAAGCGTTGTCCTGCAGGAGGAGGGTACCTTTGTGGATCTTGCCCTGCCTCTTGATTTTGATAGCTTCACTTAATTTCCTCAAAAGCGAAGCATAATAGGCTCCTGTAATTGTGGTACCCTTTGCCAGGAAATCTGTCATCACTACTGCGTCCTGGTACGAGAAGACTGTTACCATGACCTTGCCAGCGGAGGGCTGCACCCTTGCCTTCTTTGGAGGTTGTGAGTCCAAGTGCTCCCACTGCATTGACTGGGCTTTGGTCTCTTGATTATAGTGATGAACCCAGGTTTCATAATTTGTAATCAGTCTCTTGGAAAACTTTGGCTCATCTTCTTGGCACATCTCCAAATTCATCCTCGAGCACTCGACGCGTTCTCGCTTCTGGAATGGTGTGAGCAACCTGGGAATCCATCTGGCAGACACCTTATGCATATGCAAATAGTCATGAATGATAGTTTCCACAGACCCTTTACTAATCTTGACATCTTGGGCTATTTGGCGAATTGTAATGCTCCGATCTTCCGAAACGGCAGCTTCAACTTGACAGACACATTCCTCATCAATTGCAAAAGGGGGGCGATCAGGTCTGAGAGCTGTTTCCACAGACTTCCGGCCATGTTTGAATTCACGATGGCAGCGTTTTACAAGATCATATGATGGGGCATTATCACCATAATTTTCTTTCATTTGATCAAAAACTTCCTGTGGTGTGCGTCCTTTCAAATACAAAAACAGGATGACTGCTCAACATTCAACAGGCTCCATTGCACACCTGACAGTTCAAACACCTGTAAAACAGAAACACAATTAGTTCAGAGCTGTAATTTGCCACATAACCCGTAGAGATATAAATCATTGCACATGCAAAATTTAAGCTAGATCAGACAACTAAAATGCATCAGGCGCATTACTTATTGCACGCCCCTCGTAATTATTATTTATCAACATTCACCTGGGCATTACCTTGCTATGCTAGTAATATATGCACGTCGTTATTCTAAATGTTCATATTATTTGCTCTATAGAACAGTTTATAATAAGTAACGGGCAATAACAATGGTTGGTGTATGGATAGTAAACCTATGCACCGTACGTACCTTGAGTGTGCAATTGTTCATGAGAGCTAAGGAAATCTAAAGATGGTGAGTTGAGCTTCAATCTATTATCCGCTCAGTAAAACATCTCTAACAAACACTCGTCTTACTACAGCCATTCTCAGCAATTTCTGCTTAATCTCTATTTGTGCTTAAATCTAAACGAAATTCCCGGGAAATCTGTGGATTACTTGAATGCAATTCCGCGAAACGGCCTTTTCAAGTCCAATATTAAGAGATTCATTTTTAACTGTCCTTTTTAAATAATCAAATATACCAAATTTCAACAGGGACCAATTAGACGTTGTCTTACTGGCCACCTAACCATCAGAAATTTTGGACCTCTTAGACTTGATAAGTGTCGGCTCCTTATTCAATAAAAAATGCATGGAACCTTTCATAAATGGAAATATCTTATTTCATCAATAAATATCAGCATGTTCATTACAAGTGGTTATTTGATATATAGAAGGTGATTTGGTTTTATTATAGTATTGTGTACCCTGTCGAAAGTAATATACATGGCTAAAATTATTGCAAATATCTAGTTAAAGATATGCTAGATCTATATTTGAACAGAGAATTATCGTAGACATTAGGAGTATGACATTTAGTATATTGTCAACGTTTGATTTCATAGTAAGCAAGGTACATGAATCAGTGTGTCAGATAGGAATTCAAGTAAAATCTATAATTCGATAAATTCTATTTTTACTAGTAATTAATTTCTGCTGGACAACTTTTTGTATTTTTCTTATTAATAGTTATTTCAACGTGGCATAAAAACACATAATATTGTTTTACCTCGAATGCATTGTACTAGAAAATGTTATTATAATGCAAAAGCACTATGTAATTAGAGATTAGAGCGAATGAAACAATGAGTTAGTTAATAAAACCAACTCTTAGTGACATGATAAATAGATGCACAGATTTAAAAATAGATGAGACAAAGCATAGTGAAAATATTACTCCCATACTCTTCACCCGGGGAGAAATAGCAACATGAATCGATCTATGGAGTAAAATCTAAATTTGACCGCGTATTGAGATAGGAATATGTTAAAATGTAAATAATAATTGTCGAATATAGAAAAATAACGTTTGCTTTTGGGCTTGCACATTTCATACTGGCAGACATATGCGCGTAATGGGATTCTCTCCAGAAGATATAGACGTGCAAACGAGTTGGTGTCCATTATTGACAAACAAAACAAGATACGTGTTTGTTGAGGAGTTTTGGGAAAAAATATTTGAACATTCACGATTACTAAACTTTTCGGGTCATTGAAGCATTTACATTCGCAAATCGCAAATTCACACCTTTTAAGTACAAGCAAACAACAATCTTCGCTATAGTTTGGTTGATTTTTTTATAATACTAAGCCTACCATAGAAATGTAATATATTTATCACAAGAAGAAAGACTAAAACTCATTTAAAAACAAATCAAACAACTTATATGCATACAGATTAAGCAAGAAACACATATATTTACAGTTTCGCGAAAATTATTATATCCAGAAAATACCGTTCTTAGCAGGTGCGTCTCCGTAGCAGTATAATAGGCGCTTGTGTTTCCTTAACTGTGCAAAATATAAAAGCCGAAATACCCAAGGTCTCCTTATTATAATAAAAACAGTAGTGTTTACTTCGAGCATATTAGAATTGTTTCCTTGGTTCCAAACTACAATAGGCCGTCACGTTGCAACAGACTCATCTTGATAGAAATTTGCGACAGGGATATAAAAATTGAAATGAATTGACATCAAAGGCATTCCGTATTAATTGTTTCTAATTGAAATGAATTCGTGGAAAAAAATTCCTATTTTCTACATTTGATTGTTTCTATTTAAAATTGAGATGATTAAGACTGCTAATAAAACGTATTTAGATCTGTTCATACAAGGCAAACTGTTTCTTCCGAACTTTTTTGTGTTATTATTACAAGACGTCAAATTATATTTAGTTGATATTGAAAGTCCTCAAATTATATTTAGTTGATATGAAAATAAGTGTTTCCTTCATAATGATAATATGTATTATTTGTATTGTTGGTTACTGTTCAAATATTAACGTTATTTCCAAAACATTCCGGCTGATGTAACGTTCGATGTTTTCGTATGTGTTTTAGCAATATATATTACTATGAAATGTTAGAAATGTTGTTTTACTTTTTTTATCGAAAACATAGTTGTTACAATGTGTGATATATTTATACACTTTTTTTCATTGAAAACATAGTTATTAGAATGTGTGATATTTTATAAACATTTTTCCACTGAAAACATATTGGTTTGAATGTGTGATGTATTTCTAAACATTTTTCAAATGACAACATAGTTGTTAGAACGTGTGATATAGTTATACACTTATTTTCCATTGAAAAAAAAGGTATTAGAATCTGTGATATATTTATAAACATTTTTCTCACTGAAAACATATTTGTTAGAATGTGTGATATATTTATAAAGATTTTTCATTGACAACATACTTGTTAGAATGTGTTATATATTCATACACTTTTTTTTCATTAAGAACATAGTTGTTAGAATGTGTGATATATTTATACAATTTATTTTATTGAAAACATAGTTTTAGAATGTGTGATATATTTATACACTTTTTTCATTTAAGCCGTAGTTGTTAGAATGTGTGATATATTTATACAATTTTTCCATTGAAAACATAGTTGTTAAATGTGTGATATATTTATACACTTTTTTCATTGAAACCATAGTTGTTAGAATGTGTTATATATTTATACAATTTTTCCATTGAAAACATAGTTGTTAAATGAGTGATATATTTATACACTTTATGTTATTGAAAACATAGTTGTAAGAATGCGTGATATATTAATACACGTTTTACATTGAAACACAGTTGTTAGAATATGTGATATATTTATACACTTTTTTTTCATAGAAACATAGTTGTTAGAATGTGTGATATATTTATAAACTTTATCTTATTGAAAACAGAGTTTTTATAATGTGTGATATATTTATACACTTTATTTTTGTTTGAAAACATAGTTGTTAGAATGTGTGATATATTTATAAACATTTTTCTCACTGAAAACATATTTGTTAGAATGTGTGATATATTTATAAAGATTTTTCATTGACAACATACTTGTTAGAATGTTTTATATATTCATACACTTTTTTTCATTAAGAACATAGTTGTTAGAATGTGTGATATATTTATAAACATTTTTTCACTGAAAAAATATTTGTTAGAATGTGTGATATATTTGTAAACATTTTCCATTGACAACATATTTGTTAGAATGTGTTATATATTCATACACTTTCTTCCATTGATAACATAATTGTTAGAATGTGTGATATATTTATACACTTTATTTTATTGAAAACATAGTATTATAATGTGTGATAAATTTATACACATTTTTCATTAACAACATATTTTTAGACTGTGTGATATATTTATACATTTTTCCATTGAAAACATTGTTGTTAGAATGTGTGATATATTTATACACTTTCTTCCATTGAAAACATAGTTGTTAGAATGCTTGATATATTTATTCACTTTTTCCATTGAAAACATAGTTGTTAGAATGTGTGATATATTTATAAAACTTTTTTCACTGAAAAAATTTTTGTTAAAATGTGTGATATATTTATACACTTTTTTCCATTGAAAAAATATTTGTTAGAATGCGTGATATATTTATACACTTTATGAAAACATAGTTGTTAGAATGTGTGATATATTTATACACGTTTTTCCATTGAAAACGAAGTTGTTAGAATGTGTGATATATTCATACATTCTTTTCATTGAAAACACAGTTGTTAGAATGTGTGATATATTCATACTTTCTTCCATCGAAAACATAGTTGCTAGAATGTGTGATATATTTATACACTTTTTTTTTTCATTGAAAACATAGTTGGTTGAATGTGTGATATATTTATACACTTTGTTCCATGGATAACATAGTTGTTAGAATATGTTATATTTATACACTGTTTTCCATTGAAAACATAGTTGTTAGAACGTGTGATATGTATATACACTTTTCTTCATTGAAAACATAGTTATTAGAATGTGTGATATATTTATACACTTTTGACCATTGAAAACAGAAAACATAATTGTTAGAATGCGTGATATATTTATACACTTTATTTTATTGAAAACATAGTTGTTAGAATGTGTGATATATTTATACACTTTTTCAATTGAAAAAAATAGTTGTTAGAACATGTGATATGATTATACACTTTTGTCCATTGAAAACATAGTTGTTAGAATGTGTTATATAGTTATACACTTTTTCCATTGTAAACAGAAAACAGAGTTGTTTGAATGTGTGATATATTTATACACTTTTTTTCATTGACAACAGGGTTGTTAAAATGTGTGATATATTCATACACTTTTTTCCATTTAAAACATAGTTGAGAGAATGTGTGATATATTTATACACTTTTTTCATTGAAAACATAGTTGTTTGAATGCGTGATATATTATAGACATTTTTCCATTGACAAAATAGTTGTTAGAATGTGTTATATATTCATACACTCTTTGTTCATTAAGAACATAGTTGTTAGAATGTGTCATATACTTATACACTTTTTTCATTGAAAACACAGTTTTTAAAATGTGTGATATATTTATACACTTATTTTCCATTGACAACATAGTTGTTAGAATGTGGGATATATTTATCAACTGTTTTTCATTTAAAACACAGTTGTTAAAATGTGTGATATATTTATACACTTATTTTCATTGAACACATAGTTATTAGAATGTGTGATATATTCATACATTTTTTTCATTGAAAATATAGTATTAAGAATGTGATATATATATCTACTTTTTTTCATTGACAGCATAGTTGTTAGATTGTGTGATATATGCATCCACTTTTTTTCATTGTAAATATAGTTGTTAGAATGTGTGATATATGTATACACTTTATTTTATTGAAAACATAGTTTTTAGAATGTGTGATATATTTATACACTTTTTTCATTGAAAACTAAGTTGTTAGAATGTGTGATATATTCATACACTTTTTCCATTGAAAAAATAGTTGTTAGAATGTGTGATATATTTATGTACTTTTTTTCATTGAGAACATAGTGGTTAGAATGTGTGATGTATGTATCAATTTCTTTTCATTAAAAACATAGTTGTTAGAATGTGTGAAATATTTATACACTTTTTTTGATTAAAAACATTGTTGTTAGAATGTTTTATATTTTTATACACTTATTGTCATTGAAAACATAGTTTTTAGAATGTGTCATGTATGTATACACTTTCTTTCAATGAATAGATTGTTGTTAGAATGTGTGATATATGTATACACTTTTTTAATTGAAAACATAATTCTTTGAATGTGTGACATATTTATACACTTTTTCCATTGTAAGCCTAGTTGTTAGAATGTGTGATATATTTATACACCTTATTTTAATGAAATCGTGGTTTTAAGAATGTATGATATATTTATAAACTTTTTTCCATTAAAAACATAGTTGTTTGTATGTGTGATATATTTATAAACCGAAAAGTCCTCTAACCGAATTTATTTTCGTATTAATTCGATTTCGTACATATTCTCTATAATGATTATGAAATTTTCAGGAGAGTTTCTAATATGTATTAATTTGATTTTTCAGAAAAAATACTCATCTTGAGTTTTATTCTCGACTTAATGTTTTGAAAATACCACCCAATGTCAAAATAGTCACCCATATAAACAAACCAATGCATGTAACTATTGATGTGATTATTTTCGTATCACAATACTTCATCATGAAGCATATGACATACACAAAACATGGCATAATAATCTGTAGCGAGAGTTTGTCCTCTAGTGTACCTTATACATACCCACTTTGAGTTATGTTTAGTTTATATGAAATGAACTCTTTTCATTACCTTCTCGATCATTTACAAGTGAAATGTGTTTAACATACTATTTTGTCATTTATTTTTACGGAGACAACGATGTGTCTCATGCACTGCTTTACTATCTTTACTTTCAGGTCTTGTGTCAGATATTTCTGTGGTTGAAATCCAGGAAATACCTTCTACTTGATATCTTGTGGCAAAGATTGAATTAAGTAGAATTTATTTACAGCTATAAGCCGTTAACTCTATACGATTTTCGATTAAGTTGTGTCCGTTTAACGATAAGGTAGATATTACGTACTAGCTTCCACTGTCTTTGATTTGCCGTGATTATTCCTTCAAATGTAATTTGCCTGTTTTAGTGAAGCTCTGTGAAATCTCCATTAAATGAAATTATTGTTCTTCGAAGCAAAACTATATGCATTCGAAATTTCAAAATTGCAAAGCAAAACTATATGCATTCAAAATTCCAAAACTTTTACCATTATGTTCGAAATTGGCATCAGTTTTCCCATCCAGGAAATACTATTAAGATTTCTTGAGATATAAAATAATGTAATCTGAAATGAGTTAGTTCCATTCTACTTGTAGCTTAAGAAACTTTTCGACAATTTAAGTTAGAGTCAAGTTTCCGAATTTTCGATAAGGTCAATAAGGGAAAGGCCTCATCGTCGTGTATATCCGTGTTTATACGCAAAATTATAGTTTTGTGAAGCTGTATCTAAAAATAGAATTTTACTTAATTGCATGTTTCTGAATTCAGACTTATATATATTATTTTTCAATCGACAATGTGTGTATAATGCAAATAGGACTGCAACTTTAAAATTAAGCAGCCGTTGCGAAATTCTTAAGCTATTATATTTTTTAGCCTTTTAACACTGCCTTACGCCAACAGTAAAGGGTGTCTAAGACGACTAGAAACAGTGCAGTGATTAGCAGAGAAAAATTTTCATGACTCCCTCTTTTATATTAAGCGTGGTTCCCTAAAAAGGCATGTACCTTACTTTTAAATTACTATTTCAGAGAAGGGTGTAGTTAATAATTCTATTATTAGGCGTAATATTAAGTTATCCAATACTGCTTAGTATACAAATAGCTAAGTGAGAAACGTGGTTAAGTTGTGTGAATCAGCCATGTGTTTTTTGGTGATCTGAAGTTATACTCGAAGTTTGATTGCATGTACTATAGACCTTTAATAGATTCACCATAAATTATCTTGGGGAAATATTGCGTTAAATTCACTGTTAAAGAAAAATAACCCGACGATCTTCACTAAGTTAGATTTATTCAGAAAATTAGTTAACAGAAGCCATGAGCAACTGGTATATTTTTAGTTGGTTTACTGGCACAATTTAACAATATTACTTGATTTTTTTTTATTGACGATATTATTAAAACCATGCAAAATATTGTATTTCCCTGATTAAATGCTAAAGTTCATTTAATGATTTCGAACTACTTCAATACTATATACAGAATCAACTATTGATGTGTGTAAATCGTCGACATATTTTTAGAAATTAAGAAGTGATTTTACTTATATAGAGAAAACTATTCGGAGGTTAGGGTTAATCTTCGTTTTATGATTATTTTAATGTCTTGTGTTGTTGTAAAGTTAAAATGTACATATCAAGAATGATGGTTATTTGTGCATCTTTGGAGAATATACGCATGCATTTTCCCAGGGTCTCCATCGAACAAAAGAACGAAGACCGTAAAGTAAAGTGGTTTTCTTATTTTTGAACTGTTACGAAGATGAGAATAAAATCGATGAAATACATTTATATTCCAACTGGTTGATATGTTTCAGAAGTAATCAAGTTAGAAGTTCTTAATTACAAAACGAATTTAATAAAATAATATTTATCTCTATCTCTATTATTATATAAATGTCACTTTGTGTGAGTAGTATGAAATAAATAGCGATCAGGCGTTACTATATTAATATTATTAATACCAAGCAAGGCGACTCGAAGTTTCTCGGGATTTAAAGAGGATTAAAAAATATTCCACGCGTCTAATACTTTCATTATCATTAGAATCGGTGAAATCGCTGATTCGTCAATCCAATTAATTGATTGCCTGCTCTAGTAAGGAACACACCGCTGTGCACTTGGAGGAAGCTTCAAGCGCCTCCCCGTGGTGACAGTTCACAATTTATAGTAGTCTACATTGCAACGTAGAGAAACTACTGTTGATTTTATGAAATTATTTTTAATTTTATATAAAGAATTGAATTAAGTTTTAAATGCAAAATCAAGTACAGTGGTCAAATTATATTCTAAACAGAAGCGTTTATTTTGAACGCGCCTCTGTCTTATCAAAGAGCGTACCGTTGATTTTATATTTTATATTTTATTTGCTAAAATAATAGATATTGTAAAATATACCCACACACACGTAAATTTTCCAATCTTATAAATAAACTTATTTCCAATCAACAACAACTAAAAAATTAAGAAATTTATGTGCAGGGTGTGAACATACAGACCACTTCACGCAAAGAAAAATCTACTATAAAATCACACATAAATTTTAGAGTCTCATAAGTATCTTTGCGGCTTATACAAAAATACGTGCGGAGTTTGAATCTGCAGACCACATCATGCAAAAAATAAAAATAAACAAAAAACATGCTATCAATTTATCCACAGTAAAATGGTCTCGTTCTATCATTATTGCCAGGTGACGACATGAAAAAAGTGGCTTTAACGATAATAGATAAATTAAAATAACGGGATGGGTTATCGATTATCGGTAATTATCGGGGGTATTCTGAGAGAAAAAAAAACTTAACTAAGAACACTCATAGAATTATACACTAAAGTTTATGTAAATTTTTAAGAAAATTTGTTCAGCTGATTCGGAGTCTATAAGGAACAAACTTACACACAAAGACAACGTTGCATTTGGATAATTATAGGGATATTTTTACTTATGATAAGTTTATTTTCAGATAGTAAGATCTGGCATGTACACATTTAAAACAAACGGCCGTTGAAGGCACTGAGTATAAATAATTGCTTACATGTATTTTTTATATTTTCAGATCTGTCATATATTGAAGCAAACGTTTATATATAGATTACACATAACACACATGTAAATAGCGACATAGAAATATTGAGCTAATTATTTATACAAATAATTGGTTTGTTTTAAATATAAATAAACCTTAATCCGTACTTTTTACTTCGTAGATTGCACTAAATGTATGTAATAATTACTACATTACACAAGAGACTACAGAGAAATAATAACTTTTGTTTATATTATTGTATATAATTAATGTTTTTCATAGAAATATTTTTTAAAAAGTATATGTATGCACCATAAAGCCAATCCGAGAAAATCCAGAAAAAAACAAATTATCTCAGGCAGAGACACTACATTATATATGAGATTGATACATACGGATATTAATGAAACAATATTTATTTGGTTCGAGCAGAATTACCTTATATAATGGTCACCTGTGTTTTAGAAAATGGGAGAAATAACAGAGCCTTGTCCATGCGATGGCAAATTAAGTCAGGGGGTCATAAGGTTTATGGCCGTTATGGATATGATGTTCGTGACAAATTGCAGACTTGGAAAACTCATTTTGCAAGACTGAAGAAAATTAACAAACGCCATTGGCACGAACTAATATTGAGCTTTGTCAGCAAGACATAACTAATGATTTGCTTGAATGGGTCTATTTAATAAGTTCATGAACTTCCGTAAATTGGCATACAAACATTTTCAGATATATACAATAATTTACACGCACACACACACACATTCATATGTATATATATATATACATATATATATACGTATATATATGTATATATATAAATATATATACGTATATATATATATATCTTAATGCACACGCAAAAACATATATGTAAATGTTTATCATTTTTTATATTCACATGTTGTCATGAGATCGTAAAACAATGATAAAAAACAACTTTATGTATTCCATTATTTCTATGTGCTTTTCTTATGTGACTCATCTGCCACAAATATTTGTTTGTGAGAAAGAAGAATGTTTAGAATTTCTACAAGAAACATGGCTCTTTGAAAATTTATTACGCAATAATTATATATATATATGTATTTATAATATTGTATATAAATATTTAGTATTATTACTCAGAGAACATATTTAACGTTTTCGCAACCTTCAACCTAGTGAAAAATGGAAAGTACTTCCTATTGAATGATTCAAACCTAGTTTCAGGACACTTTTGTCTCTGCAGCTAAATATTTAACAATTAGCGCAGCATTAATTCATATAAAAAAATTCCACGCTCAACATACTGTAACATTCGCATAACATATACACTAAACGTATTCGTATAATGTTTAATAACAATCGTCTGGTAAAAATGCGGGTGATTCTCAAACAAATTGTAAACAAAATATTTAACTGGAATATAGAGCATTAATAACCTCCACTTAGATTTAAAAGAATGACAGCGATTAACCTTTCCGAAAGGGCTTAACGGCCGCTATCTTTAAAATCCAACTTTAAATTTCAAAACATAAAATTCCTGACATTTTGTCAGATAGATGTCTATTATTCCTGACAATTACTCACAAAATTAACAGTTTTTCCAACAGAACACTTTATTAAATTAGAAAGAGAAAATAGTGTTGGCATAAATCACAGAGCCAACTTCAAGGAAACCTGACATTTTCTTGATGTATTAATTTGTAATGATAGGTAGCTATATGTTTAATAATAAACTAATACCAGAAAATTAATTGTCCCTGCCAGTCTTTTCATGATTTTATATTTAGAATACAAATAGTAATACAAGTGGAACAAAAAGACGAAGACAACAATTTACATAATAATTCCTGACATTTCATTTAAAGAATAGGTACAAAATAAGTAAAATGTACAATAAAAGAATCGTCAGTTGGTCAAATGCTGGGGCAGCACTCTTGCATAAGCACAATAGAACAAGGTCAGATACGGACCAAAATACCGTTTTGACAAGAAATAGCCGAAGGTAACATCATGATAATCAAGATCTGGCTGTGATGTGTTGGTACAGTGAGGGTCCATGCATTTACCACACACGTTTAAATAGTGAATGCCGTATCTGAACGTTTCCATCCCTACTCATCACGTTTTATCTGGTTTTTACCATCATATTTTTAATTTTAAAAATATACTCGAAAGCTGTAGAATTTCGTGCTTCTCTTCTTGGAGGCGACGTTTTGGCCTCAATATACTTTGAGCTTTTGCGACGTTTTTTTTCTTAAAGCACTTTAGTCGGAGATGGTTGATGTTTTCGAATCGTTACCATTGTATAAGAACACTAATGCCTTTTTCTAAGCCTCAATAACTTCTTCTGCACTGGTACCCATGCGAAACACGTCTGCCAGTTTGAGAAAGTTTGTATTGCGCATCGCCTTTCGAAAGGGACGCTGCCTTCCCAATCTTATTAACATCGGATGTAGTATTATAACGCAGTAGTGTATGAATAAAGAGAATATTATAACAGACCACATCTCCCAAATATTTGCTCATCTTTTTATGTTCTAGACTCTCACACTTTTTAGACTAGCCTTTGGGTTTTGACGTGAAGAAAATGTTGCAAATATAATCTCTATTGACATAACATAGAAGGATCAATAGGCCAGTGTCATCTGTTATAACAATAGTTTTTTCCCATCAGGGCCAGTTCTAGAGCAGTTTTCACAATCAGTACGTCAGCGTCTCCAGATACCTGGACTAGAGTACAACCTGCTCCCTCCAACCTCTTTACGAGCAAATGTATTAACAAGTGTTTGTTTTGCGGATTAACAAGGAAAACATCTTTTTTTTATTTGAACACAAATAAAGGGGTCAATGACACATTAGTACCAGGAGACCACTCTGATCAGCGTCGGTGAGTCGCGTCATTACTGGATGGACCACTTTCATACCCATCAAAGACAACGCATGCTTTTCCATATCTAGTTACGATATATCTGTGGTATTGGGCACCTATCTCATCAAATGGTTGACTTTCTTCCCCACTATCTACGAGATAATCTATATCTGAAGAGTGTAGATTTGATTGTTTAAAAGAAGTCAGTTTCCATATTGCGTCTGCCAAAGCTGTTTTTATTTCCTCTCCCGGTAGTCCGAAAAATCTAAAAGTACAGGTAGGTAACCGCAAAGCTTATACTGCAAATATTCTTGTTGCTGTTGAGATGGAGATATATTGGTAAATAGCACACACAGTCTCGGGAGTATGAGTTGTGGGTCAGTCTCAACTGCTTCATTATTGTCTGCTCCTTTTTTAGAGTGCACTTGTGGACATTTTATCAAACCATTGAAACAATGGCTGTCTCTTATATGGAGTTAGCAATGGCCACATTGAACTTTTTGTCTCGAGGTACTCCAATTGAAGTTATGTAAATACACGGGTCTTATGTGAAAGGGGCGTATGTCGAGAGAAATAAAAGAAGCTTCACTGTATCTCCCATATCTTGATCTTTTCTCGCTGAAGTAATCTTCTGGTGCTGGTCACTAGTCCCATAACGAATACCTGCAAGATCTTGCACTTTAAATTTGATTTCAGCGTACGCTGGAAGTTATGGCGTCTAAATCAATCATTGAATTCCGTCCATTCCTCTTCCATAGGTAAGATTCCGCCATGATTCTCATTAGCCCTGTCACATTAATAAAATCTGTCGCCAAGCCAACCCAATAGCAATCATTCCGTCTAATCACATGGAGTTCTTTAAAAATATGTCTGGCATATTTCAGGATGGCTTTTCAGCAGACCTTTAATTTGCCGCAAGTACACGGATGTGTACTACTGCAGCGAATATTCACATATATTCGTTACAGCTACAGCTGCAATTCCGAGTTCCATGTGCGTCCTGCCTTGATAATGATTCGCAGGATCTTCATTATATCAAAGTATGTAATCCACAATTTTGCTGTTCGCTGGTCAACCATCGCGTACTTCACATGGTGGTTTCTCTGGGCAATCCTGCTCACAGAATCTGTTTAGAGAACATTATCCAATGTCTTAATCCCATTAAGGAAACCTATCAATAGCTTCTGAGCTTCCTTCGGGTTTTACTTTTGAGGAAATGATTCTTCTACATCAGTGTGGGGTTGATCATCGTCAGTGACATGTGAAACTAGCATAGCATAGGCTTTAGCTAAAACATGGCATGCAAATCAGCATCAACTCAGCAGTGAACACGAATGGCTGCTGCAATTGCTTTGCCACTAAGCATCTGCTTGGCTATTTTCAGTATATACGAGTTCAAAAAATTATTGCAATCAAGAACCTGCCACCAACCGACCAATTGGCTCCAGCAAGCGTATCTGTGTATGGAGCCCACCAAGTCGCAAACAATACTTTCAAGGAATTTATTCTGTGACTCGCTTATCATCATTTCCCTGTTATCAAAGTGGGTGACCGAATCTTAGAATTTGTGCAATGTTGTTTTTCTGGCTAACTTATCGTGTAACATAATATTAAGTACAGGCAGATTGAGTTATTAGGGTCCTTGTCTATCATTAGCAAAAATCTGTGGCTGATCTCCCAGGAATATGTTTGTTTGTTTACTGACTACATAAGCTCTGACCATGCAGGTCTGAACGGATGTTTAATTATGAAATCTCCTAAATTATGTCAACATTAGCATTAAATGCCACTGGCGGTTTGTTGGTGTCCTGTGAATCTAGATACGTAATATTGATCTTTTCAACACTTATTATATTTTTCGAAATTAACTGAATCGTTAGAATTTGTTTTGCTTTAACTTTCTCGGCCGTAAAATATGCTATAATGTCAATACTGTGGAATGTGTTGAATCCATCAATAATTCTTACATTATGGTCCATGTTATAAGTTACCAATTGCACAAATTCAGTTTTAACGGAGAAGAGAGTTTCAGTTCTATAAGTTAGAACAGCACTTCTTTCGAATTTCTGGCTTTTCGAGTAAGACAAAGAGAAGCCATGCTTATAGAGAGTGTCAAATAAGAATCTTTATCCAAATTGGGCATGAATTTCCATTGCTGACCCAAACTGAAAATGTGCAAAGAGAACTCTGTTTCTAACAGCCTGCATTATCGTTTGACCTCTTGATGGAAGTTTCAAATCATATATTCTGAACCTCTACGAACTTATCTGAATGCTTTTAATATTCTGAACTTATCTTGATACTTTTAATATAATTATTGATCAACTTGACTGATGTCTCTATGATTCTACTAACCTCTAGTTGTGAATGGCAAGTTGATCGGATCTGTGCATAGAACTTATGGAAAATGCAATTTTTGTGCTTCAGAATTTAAAAACAGTAGTTTTTCTCATTAATTTCATCACAATAATATTGTTTTTGAAATGGCTTAGCAATCGAAGTTTTCTGTATGAGAGACTGCTTAAAAGCCAGCGTTTTCGAGAATTTTCACCATTTCACTTACAAGTTAGAAAATGGTTGGTAGCTACTTGTTATTTTGCTGCAAATAATTAGCAACTTAAGCATTGGGTGCATAAACATAATTTCCGGCATTTCTTATAAATTTTAACACTCTGTCCTTAAACTTAATTTTATGGTTTCTACATGGGAAATATCAACGCATTTTTCTCTCAATGTTCGTAAAACACACACAAAGAGCGGTTTGCTGGGTTGACATTTCATCATCAGAGGGCATGTTTTTACGGTCAATTTTTATGTATTTCGGGCCTATCCAACGCTGTCTACGTGTCTCGTGACGACATTGATCAATCTGAATTATGATCACTCCACGTTGTTCAGCAGTTCTGTTAATGGAATCGATTTAATTCCGGCTGGCGTTGAATATTTCACTATCCTTTGGCTGTTCATTCTGTCAAATACAAATAGCACACTTGTCAGCATCCATAATTATCGACACATCATTTGGCCAACCTGAAATAGAGTATCACAGAATATAAGCTCCTGCAGTAATATATCAAAAGAGACAAAAATAAGGAATATGAAGTTATAATTATATTTTACTTCATGAAAATTGCTGGTTTTATCCAAATAATTTTGTTATTTGGGAAGATAAATTTATAGTGATTGAGTTGAGAGAGGAGAGGCTAGAATCGGCAGTAATCTTTAAAGGCGGTGACCGTTGCCCCTTTCAGCAAGGTTAATTGCGTTACACATTTATCTATTCATGCTCAATATCCAACTTAAAAGTTTTGGTTAGCTATTTTATTTGATGATTAACCAAACATCAGCTACGTTAACTAGACTACAGTGGCTATTAAAATTGTTTTACTAGAGGAACAATTCATGTTTTTGTAAAGAATTATAACACTATCCCTATATTACTTTTTATTGTTATTACCTACAGAAAATATTGTTTATTCTTACGCGATGTTCAGTGTTTGAAATAACAGTTTATATTGCAAATATTAGCTGATAATTCTTTCAACCATGCGGTCTCTCTATTAGTAAGTAATATGTATCAAATAATTATATATTTTCTTATAAATTGCATGTAGTCAGTCAGACTCTAATATTGTGAAGTGAAATTAATTTAATAGCTTTAATATTATGTTGTATAGTTATATGGTATGTTAACGACTTTGTAGTGTCCTATTATTGTATTTCATGCCCTTTTAGTAGAAAATAGGTACACAATGACAGAGCGTTTGCGTGTTAAAGAGTTTATGACGAAGCAACGGAACGAAGATCTTAAGCGGAGTCTCCTTTTAGCAAATTGAAAATGCAAGAAAACCATGACAAACGACTTAATAACATTGTTAGGAAAACCAGGGAGAAACTTTGCTTATTTGGAAGTGTTTCATCTTTTAAAATATATGTGTTTTTCCGGGACCTGTGTGTTATATGTAATCACCTATTTAACTGGAGGATATATGGCGTTTTATTCTATTTATACTTACGTGCTTATTAAAATTAGTAAAGGCGAAATGCGTATACGTCATATTTTGTAATAAATAATGGATCTGATTTTTGAGGTTCTTTTTTAGATTTATTATTTATTACAAAACATTAAAAATAAGTTAATTATTAATAAACAATAACCCTACATCTGAGGACAGCTTAATCCGAACTAGAAATACCGTGTGCGCTTTTAAGTGCCCTATAGCAGAATGTGTCTGCAAAAATAACACGTATATCGGAATGACTAGAATAACATGCGAACTATCTTTCCCGAATAGTTTCTTTTACCTCGCAGAACACAATATCCAAAACCGACTTTAGGGACAAACTAATTTTAAAAAAGCACATTTAAGCGGACTCACACAGTGATCTACAACTTCAAATTATCTAATCCGTATGAAAAAAAAAACCATCAACTATGAAGGGAAAGGCTCACGTTCGTGCTTTTAAGTATTTTAAATATTTTAAACAATTTTTATTGTCGTTACATTAAACACATGAATGCATTTTTAAATGTATTTCATTACTCGTCTGGGGATGACTTATGGAAGTCGAAATCATTCGCGAAAAAGGCACATTTCTTATCACACAGAATGTTCGAACACTAGCCCGTTAATGTGAAAAATGAATTTTAAGAGACACAAAGAGGAATTGTCCATGCACTTCAATGAACAAGCATTAGAGAAAAATACTGCCTAAGTATACTAATAATCACACACACACACATACACATGTATATATATATACATAAAAAATATATATATACGTATATGATTAGTTCATTTAATTGCATAAATTGATATACGAAAGTATTTACTTCAACAGTGCTCGATAATAGGTAGAGCTAGATACTATAATATATATATATAATTAATGTCTATCTATCTATATAAATATCTGTATAAATATATATATATATATATATAATATGTAATTTTATTAGAACTATGTTTGATATTCATTTAATCCAAATAAAACTGTATTCGACTGCCATAACGCATCCAATCCCTGTGCAATTTTTAAGAATTTATGTGGAATGGGGGGTCCGAACAAATGGAAATTGCATTCTTCTGTCTACCATAGAGAAAAGTAATTCGCTTATACACTTGATTGTTCTACACATGCATAACTATTTATTGTGAGTGTTTGCAGCATTGGTTGCTATCATTAATGTAAAACTTGGGAGACGATGATGTCTACATTTCAAAAGTAGAAACCGTGTAAATAACAATATGCGTTAGAAAACATATTAAAATATCCAGAAAGTCAGCCTCTCTCACATAAAACCATAATGTTATATGAATGGATACATACGCTTATTAAAAACAATGTCTGGTATAAATAATATTATCCGGTAACTGTCTTCTATGTTTTAAAATATGAGAATGACTGCTGCGTTTTCCACACGGTCGTAAGTTTCGTAACAGGCTGCTTGATTTTATGGCTGTTATATATGCATAATGTATGTGCCAAATTGCAGTGTAGAGCAACCATCCAACAAGACAAAAGAGAATGAGCAAATGACGTAAGGTTAGTGTTTGCAAAAAAAAAAAACGTATTAATAATAGTTTACTTGAACGAATAAATTTGAAATGTTTATGCACTTCGATTACGCAAATTAACATGAATGCATAGGCATAACACTTCTTCACACACACATGCACCCCCACACACAAATATATATATATATTTAGCAAACAAGATCATTAGTAAACACCTGAAGAAAGTGCTCAAAACTATTGCAGAGCAAATATATATATTTCTTATTAAATTTTTTCTGCTTAGTTTTTTTTTTTTTTTTACACAGTGATCATCACTTATCAAGGCCCAGAAGCCACTCAGGGATTAGAGTTATTGCAAGCATATTACGTTAGTGTGGAGATTTGATGAAGTGTTTACTTAAGGGGGCGATTCATTAGACTTGAAGACATCCAAGTTGTGGTCCGGTGAGATGCAGGCAGACGGGCGGTTAACGAATTCTATCAAAGATCCAATAACTTCGTCAGACACTAACAGGATTTCTGGTAAAGTCTGACGGAATTACTTGATCGTTGATAGAATTTGGTAATCCAAACATGTGTAACTAAGCCTATAAAACGATAATATATATATATGTATATATATATATATATATATATATATATATATATATATATACATATATATACATGTGTATGGAACTGTAATGATACATATACGTGTGCATCTGTGTATTTGTGTGTTTTTGTGTGTTTGCGTGAGAAAAATTTGCTGGCTAGCATCTTCACATTAGTAAAACTGCGGATTACTATAATTTCATAGCAACCTGTAATTTGTTTTCTTATAATTTATACTTTACTTTATACGTGCGTTTCGATCGTTTCTATTATATAACCGGCACCAAATGTACATATTAGAGAAAGCAATGCTGTTTATTTCTACTACAAACGAACGCATTTGAAGACTACATTAGCCATAAAATTACATGTGTACATGACGTTAAAAATACAAGTGGGTTTTTATCTCAACAATAATATAACAAACTAATAAAATTGTCTAATAATATTTGTTTTGCATCAAACTAGCACTCGCATTATCGCATGTATTTTATTTGTAAGAAAGTTTTTTTTTTTCTGGTGTGAATATATTTAAGGTATACTTGCATGCATTTATGTATCATAAAAGCTTAATAAATTTCCTGTCTATTTTTCAGAGTTATATAAATTTATCATAATAAATCTGTATATATGCCTGTAAACAATGAAGTGGTATATATATATATATATATATATATATATATATATATATATATATATATATATATATATATGTTATGATATCAGGAATGATATTATAACAAGTGATGTCACATATTGTCACAGCAGATGATATCATGCATATCATCAAGTATGACTTCATGCTTGGGGGCAGGAATCATATTCCCCGGACAATGCTGAGTAGCCTTATTATATATATATATGTATATATATATATATATATATATATATATATATATATATATATATATACATATATATGTGTGTGGGTGTGTTTTTGGCTAATTCACACAAACACGCGCGCACGCGCGCCCCCATATATATATATATATATATATATATATATATATATATATATATATATATATATATATATATATATATATATATATATTAGCAGGGTGCCCAGGGTTGCCCAGGGTTGCCCGGGGGATATGATTTTCCCCTATATATATATATATATATATATATATATATATATATATATATATATATATATATATATATATATACATGTAACTGTGTGTGTGTGTGGATATTAAATGTATTTAATAATTAATACCTAATTTAAATCTTCATTTGTTTTCGTTTCCTTTCATCGGAGTAGAGATAAGCATTAAACACAATCGTCCAATTTTAATTCCGAACAAAGACCACGTTTGATAGGAATTCTGAATACGATACTGAATCGGGACGTGGGGAAAATTAGTCTAATTAATGTTTTCCACGCGGATAACAATAGACAGCTGCAAGGGCAGTGTTACACAGAAAAAACAAAGAAAATGCTGGTATGATTTAGATTAAACGTTTTGTGGGTTTTAGAAGTTATCCTCCCAGTTTAGAAGAAGCTGTGAACAATCATTCGTTATTTCAAAGTTACGAAATTATCAGTTTATTAGTAATTGTTCAAAGCAGTTCGTTATTAAAAACCAGAAACAAAAATGTCATTTAACTCCAAGCCTTTAATTACGTAGAAGGAAATAAATAATTATCAGCACTCATGAACTTATTGATTTCAAGCAATAATCTAAACTCGTGCTTCCGGAAGAAATATAAAAAAAAATAGCTAAACATAATCCGAGTTATTATATATAAGCAACGTCCTCGGTGATTATCCTCTCAGGAAATCAATGCAAAAGAAGTCCACTTTCTACAATATCCGATAATAGATATAACTTCTATCATCTGATCTGATTTTGCGCTCTGTATTATCCCACTGCAATAATATCATAATTACTATCGCTTTCTATCTCTATCTCCATCTCCTTCTGTATAAACAGACACGTTAAACAGAAACATTAATTTCGAACGAACCCTTCGCATATCAAAGAAATTACTATTGATTTTATATGTTTAGCCATACCGTTTTTTTCTTTTACTTTTTATTTAATCAAATAAAACACAATGCCAATAAGTAGTAAGGGTTCCTCATAGAAGGCAAATTTCCCGAGATGTAAGGAGATGGACAGCGAGATGTCTGTTCACATTACATTGAGCTTCGAATTGTCAATGCGGTAGCGAAACAGGGGCATGGGAGGGAATTCCAAAGCATATCAGTTTGAAGAGAAAAAGCTGTTTGGGTAAGGTTACTAGTGCTTTGCGTCCGTCCATGTACTTACGATCAAAGTACTTGTAAAACACGTCTAGAGATGTCAAAATTCGGCGATGGTACGAGGTAACAATTTGGCCGACAGTGCAAGACATATAAGGTTAGCGACGCTCTTTTTAGTACTATATAAGGTTGAGAGACTAGTGGCAGATTATCTAGCCCAGATACAACAACAATATTTAATGCATGGGCAAATAGTTGCGTTTCTAACGATAAAAATACAGGTGTAAGTAACAAAATCGAAGAATACTGCAAATCACACAAAGTACCTTCGGGTAATCTTTCATAAAATCATCCCAGCTGTTTTAGAGTCCCCAGGAAAATTATCTTACATACACACAGACACACACACACACACACACACCCTTTATATGATAGTAGAGGATATAATAGATTAGTACTTAGTTGAACTGTGTCAATGATGTTGCATTATGGAGAGATAATTGTCCCATATATTCCAATGCGGCCAGTGTCTGAGTCACCTGTCATTAAATTAGTTGTGGTAATCTAAACACTGATATATCTTCTTAAGTTATCTATATTACTCCAGCTGTGGGTAGAATACGTGCTTATACGCAACTAAACTATTGAATGTACCGCTTAGGATAATAAATATTTTGGGATCCTAAAGTAGTTAACATGTCATAAAGCAGAAAACAATTTGTTTCAAAATATATTGCTGTACATTTTCATTAATCACCTGGCATCAAGGAACAAGCGGAAATTGCATTATTTTAATGTTTGGTTCTGCATTGTTATCGCAGTCGTAATTTCAGAAAGCGATATGTTCAAGACCGGAAATGGAAACAACCTGTATCATTATCTTCACATGAACAGACACTGTGTCCATTCTTCTGGTGTGGTCTAACTCTGTTGCCAAAAATAGTCTAAATATATTTACTGCAAAACGAAATCGAGACAAAGGAATGAAACTGCAAAGATAATAAAATGCTAGACCTGTAAATCGATAGGTGATAGAGTGTAGTCCTTATCATTATGAGCAAAAGCAGAACACATTAAAATCGCCTGCAATGTTCTCTGCTCAATTACTAAATGTATATCTTATCAGTGAGTTATTTAAGACCGTTTATCTTAATAAAAGTGTCCATATTTTAGTTTCAATTAGAATTAGTTTAATATGGTCCTCGGCCCGTAAATCTTTGTGGCATTATATATACACACTGCTCTCTCTTGCTCTCTGTCTCTGTATATATATATATATATATATATATATATATATATATATATATATATATATATAAATTAGTGCAGGGACGATTAATGGAAATAGGAATCGGGTATAGGAAAATCGGAATATGTGAGGGTATCAGAATTGGAAAAAAATGATGGTATTTTCCGATACCGAAACAATTCGTTTAATTGTCATTTTCATTTGATTTAGTTAAAAGTAAAATCTTCCATTGCTTGTAATAATGATAAAATAATAAATATTTATTTATTTTATAATATCAGTAAACCTAAAATTTATTGATCATCCTCCACAAGTGTATTTTGACTGTTAGGAAAATATCTGCACGTTTAAAATATATAGAGAATCAGAATCGGTAATAGTATCAGAATCGGGAATTTAGCATGAAATCGGTAATTGTATCGGAATAGGAAAAATACTGGAATCCTCCCATCACTTACACACACACACACACACACACACACACACATATATATATATATATATATATATATATATATATATATATATATATATATATATATATATATATATATATATATAAAGAAGTAATGTTTGTGTGTTGGGGGGAGCATGTGTGTACAGCACTCATTCAGTTTTCACTACTGGAACGGTCATGACCAAACCTGGCATGATAATGGTCCCCTACCTACGGATGGTGCACACCATTTTTAAAGTGTAAGTTCAAAGGGCAAGGTCAGAGCTTATGTATATATAGTTTCCTACAGCTATCACCGCGTGACCGATAATGACCAAACATATGATGATGGGCCCCAATCTTGGTATGGTGTTTATTATTTTTCAAGGTAAAGGTCAATGGTCAAGGTCATAGCTAATGTACATACTATCACACAGCCCATCCTCCGAGACCGTCTACGATCAAACCTGGCATGATAGTTGTCTTCAACCTTAGGATAATACACACTATTTTTCAAGGCCAAGATCAAAAGTTTATACCAGAATATGGTTGTGCGGTCGGGAACCTTGTTCGCGGGTACTAAGGGAAACAGCCAGTCCTGCTCGAAGCGCTCTTTTTTTAGAATATATATATATATATATATATATATATATATATATATGTATATATATACACACACAAATATATATATATATATATATATATATACAATGAGTATCACTACTTGCAAACACTTTCGATCCTTTCCTGTCGAGCGTAAGTTGATCTTCATCTGCTCACGTAGGTGGATCTGCAATCCAATATTACTCTGTAATAATCGTTCACAGATATGACAGAGAAATTGACTACATTTGTTGGTGGGTGTAAAATGACTTGTGTCTCATCTTTTCCAGTCGAATGGTCCAGAATTCAAGTGTCCCCCGACCTTGAACTAAGCGTGTTCTATACTGCATAGATAAACCCTTTATAGGCATATGCTGCGATCTCTTACTTACGGGAAGCTCACTATTAAGCAATTTTATTAGTATTCTCTATCTTTTTTTAATCTAATGGCATCTGATTTGTGGCAGTCGCTATTTTTATCCATCAGAATGTACAAATACGTTAGTATTACGAGTAAAGTACTTCCGTCGGATTTTTCGCATTTTACAGATAAACTTTGTTTACATATTTTATAGTTTTAAAACCTTTTTTCAGTATCTAGTCTATGTTTCTTATGTATACAGTTGACAAGTTATGACATATCTTTTATATATACTGATTATTGTATCCGCACTGATTTCTTTATCCGACCAGTCAGCTATCCTATCTTAAGCTTATTGACAAGGAAGAGTAGTGGTTGATGGACAAAAATCAGAGGCCTGCAGTATTAATGCTGGAGTCTTTCAAGGGTCACTCCTGGGCCAAACTTTGTTCCTGATCTACATCAATGACCTCCCTAAACACATACTTAAATCGCTCGTTGGCATCTATGCTGATGACACGACCATCTACAGCAACACATCAAAGGCTGTAAATGGCAAAGCTCTCTCTGATTCTCTCTACTCTGATCTCGAATGAGTGGTTCAGTGGGGGAAGACGTGGCTGGTTACCTTTAATGCATCTGATACCAAACACCTATCTTTACATCATCAACGCTCTGATCCCCATCTGGCATCAATTGAAATGGATGGCTCTCGTCTAGGAGAAGCCCCATGTTTTGACAAGCTTATGGCTTGACGTTCACTCTTGATCTGAAATGGGACACGCACATCAAGTTGCCAAGGTCACTGGAAAGATGGTGGGATCCTTCTACCGCTTCAGAAGATATCTCACTACTGATGCAATTCTCTATCTATATAAAAGCCAAGTACGACTAAGGATGGAATACTGCTGCCGTATCTGGATAGGAGCTGCTAAAAACAGCCTATTTTGCCTTGACAGAGTACAAAATAGCCTTCGTGACTTAGTGGGAGATTCCCTTTTCTCTTCCCTGCAACCTCTCTGCCACAGAAGAGACGTTGCAATCTTATTTTTGTTTTATCGTTATTTCCATGGCAAGTGCTCGTCTGAACTCCAATTTCTGGTCCCCCCTCGACAATCTTTTACAAAAAACACCCGTATAGCTGAATCCACTGTCAAAAACTTTCCCCACTCTTTATCTATGTTTAAATCAAAATGTAGATTCCACGAACAAAGCTTCTTTCTTAGAACTGCACGCCTGTGGAACTCTGTTCTGTCTGCCTGCTTCCCTCCTGACTACAACTTGGATGTCTTCAAGTCCAACGTAAACAAATTCCTGATGAACCACCCCCTTAGGTAGACACTCTAAATATCCGCACTAATGTACTGTATTTACAATAAAAATTTATCCATGAGTGGCTTGCGGGCCTTAATAAGTGGTGACTACCTTGTAAAAAAAAACATGGATACACTGTAGAACCAAAGATAAGCTGAGTCTTGACTATATCATCACACGGAGACGTGAACTTTAAGATATGCTGACAGAGTTGTGTGCGCTGCTGAGTGTTGTACTGACTAGGAAATTGTTCGAGCGAATAATCAAGAAGAAAATAAGGTTCACATATTAAAACACATTGATGTCTCTTAATTGAAAAGATTTAAAGCACGTGAGAACATAAATAATACAGAACATAAACCAGTGCAAATCAAATTAATGAGAATGTCTTGGTATTAAGTTAAACAAACGCAACGATTGGTTCGATGGAAAAAAATGTTGTTCTACTCAATCTTATTAAAAGGTGAAGAGAACCCCAAATAAACTTCCTACTTTATATGATTTCCATAAAGAAACATTTAAGGATACTTTCAAGGAAGCAAACGAAAGAACTGCAACACAAGCTTGGACAGATAGTGGATAAGTAGCGGACAGCTTTGTCCGATCGACTATAAAGATGTAAAGGCTTTTTATAACAAAATCAAACGAGCATATGACAACGATCGTCATCTATATGACGTTAAAAATCTAATAAAAGATCTGCTTTGATTTGCATCTATGCGGAAACATGAGGCGATGTTAGGAGCACTTTTCCGGTGTGTTGATTTTTTCATCTGTTATAAATGAAACAGTGATTTCGAATTTGCCTTTCAACAATATTATTATGAAAATAATAGCGAACCCTACTGCTTGATGATATGAAATGCACCGTAAAAAAATTAATATTGGAAAAAGTACCAAGTTTGGTACTTGTTGCACTTTGGCGGGGAAAACATTTATAGAGCGGTGCATAATCTCACTCTTGTCGTATAGCACAGGAGTAATATCGCTACAGATGGGTTAGAGGTAATAATGCTACTACTATCAGGAAAGGGTAGAAGGTGTGGTGACTGTAGATGGATCACACTGCTTGTGGTTGTAAGATGCTGGCAAATATTACGTTAAACCGACTTATGTATATTTCCACTTGGAAAATTCTATAAACCAGCCTAGTTTCGGAAATGGCCGTGAAGCAGTTGACAGTTTTCACCGCCCGTCAATGATTATGGTAAATCTATGAAGCAATAGGCATCGTTATACACAGATTTTATTGGCATGATCAAAGATTTCGAAACCATCACTCGTGATGCACTGGAGATTATTCTTTAACAATTTTGATGCCGTTCGTCTTGTGTAAATGGCGAAAGACATTTATTTACAAAGGAGTTACAAGATCTTAAACCACCGAGACTGCTCGAAGGTAGCAGTTAATAAGTGAATGACAGTTATTTAGATAGTAGCGTAGTAATCGTTTGTGGTTGAAATCGGGTATAATAAAATAATTTTCGAAGGTAGTTCAATAAGAATATGTCTACGTTAGATTTGAAGATTACAAGACCCTCCAAAGAAGAAAAGCGAAACATAGTTTTACAGGCAGGATGTTCTAGAAAATAATCTTTGTTCATGAAATCCAAGTTTAGGTTTAGGCACTTACAGAAAAACGTGGAGAAATTATTCATAGGGATTTTGGCTAGACGCCTGTAATTTGTGAAAAATTGGCTAGAGTGACCATAGATTGAAGCTCTGTTTCCATTAGAATAACAATAGAACAGACCAGCATGAATCGCTTTTTCAGTAGAAAAGAATTTGCAGGGAGGAGGAAAGGGCATCACCTGCTAGATTATGAATCAGTTTTAAACTTTGTCAAGAGAAGAATGTGTGCGATGGGCAGCTATTTCCCAGATGTGGCATCAGTACTCAATTCTAGGGTTTGTTTGAGTCTAATACAGGTAGTTAATTGTATCGGCAGCAAGATATCTACCGAGGTGGAAGAATGATTTAACAATTTTTCTAGCGATTTTGTGCAACAGGATAAATATATATGCTTCATTCAGTGATCAAGAGTGAAGATCAGACTAGGAAGTTTGCATAGAGATAGAACATCTTTAAGGCGATAACTGTTCGTTTCAAATTGAGCCAGATGTGAGTAGAGCCTTAATGATGCAAAGTGAAAAGCTTGGTTTTAGATTAAAATTAACCAGCCACCCATTCCCCATTATACCGACTTCCCAAGATAAGAAGATCGGCTGTCAGGAAGATGTTGGTCATTTCTGGATTTGAAGGTTTTACCATAGATTGTTGTGTCCTCTGCATAAATCTCTACGGATGATCTAAGAATGTGATTCGGGAGATCGTTAATGAAGATCAGGAAAAAATTGGAGCCTAAAATGGAAAGCTGACTTCTGCCCAGTAACGACTTGTCTAATAAACCTGTCAGAGAGTAATGATTTTACAATTGAGAGACATTTCAGTCTATTCCGTTATGGGAACTTTTGTATCGTAGATTTTTATGCCACACCCTATCAAAAGACTTTTATATATCAAGAGCAAATGCCCTAGAAAGGAAGCCTGTGTCGGGGGATTCACTAATCCAGTGCGATAATACTGTTAGTTCATTGGCTGTAGATCTGATAGAACATATGTCATAGGACATGTCACTTAATAAGTTGCTTTTACTGAGATTTTTGACCACTGTTTTGTTTAACGCAGATGACAGTAACTTTCTTGTGGCACACAAAAGACCAAGTTGTTGCACTGAGATGATGATAAAAGAATATGAAAGTGCGAGTGAACATAGTTATTATATTGTCTGAAACCATAGCAGTAGCCAATAGAGTCTATGGATTTGGTTGGTTGGTTGTTTGTTTTGCGGCATATCAACCCTTTTCGAATTATTTAATGCTGAATCCAAAGATTTTGAAGAAAAATGTATTTAATAGAATATATGTGTTGTTTTCACGTCGGTTTCTATTTAACCCATAGTTGGGACCCTAAGAGGTACTACCACTTCGAGTCAGAATGAACCTGGGAGCAATGGTAATTAAAGGGTGGCTCTACACTCCGCAAAGCCCACAAGCTGGGGCCTCACCACTGGATATAGTTAAAGGTCATATCCAGGACCTCCATGGAGGGACTTTTACCCTCTGCAGGGGGGCAGTCGGCGTATTCTAATGCCCCACCGACAGGGCCAGAGTCTATGGAATATATGTATATCTATATCTATCTATCTATCATTCTATCTATCTATCTATCTATCTATATATATATATATATATATATATATATATATATATATATACAGTTTTGCGTTATATATTATTTTACTTATGAGTCTAGAATATTAATCCAGTAAGGAGTGGTTTATGAAGAATAAGAGCGATGTTGTTCTTTTTATGTTTAATATTTTTATTTATATATTGCTAGTGGTTCCTAATATGTAGCGAAATAACTATAGCGATATATACATATATATATATATATATATATATATATATATATATATATATATATATATATATATAGTGAGTAGTAAGATATAAAAATATATATCGCAATTAACCTACAGAGAATATTTCGCAGTTCACCCATGCTAAACCTGACGAATCCTAGCGTGGATGAAACGTGGAATATTGTGTGTATCCTAATTGCCATATATATATATATTTATAACTTACTCCCTTGCTGTACCTATGTATTGAGCACTGTTTACGTAAATACTTAAAGTTTACGCATAAAATAATACTTTCGTATATTAATTTATGTGATAAAAGAAAGTAGTCATATATATATATATATATATATATATATATATATATATATATATATATACATATACAACTATAAATGTATATATATGTGTGTGTGTGTGTATGTGTGTGTGTGTGTGTGTGTGTGTGTGTGTTCATAACCGATAATCTAAAAAAAGTACTGAACAGATTGCCTTAACATCTTGCGATACCGTTTTATTCTAATACAAGCGTTTATTTTTTGGATATAGTTAAGATAAAAAAAATATTACAATATTAAGAATTTTTTTTTTCGGAATCATTTTTTCTTCGCAGAAGCCGATCATTTTGAACGCGACAATTTTTTTGTCGTGTTCTTCTTAGCGATTGTTTTACTAATCCACTAAGGTTTGTTTTTAACTATTTACTATAAAAAAATAATAATACGAAGAAATTCCTATGTCTCGTCAACACCGAAGTTATTTGCGTAAAATGTTTTTTACCAATCGCATATTTGTTTCTTTGTTTCTTTACATTTTTTACTAAAAACAAAACAAATGATTACAATAGTCAAACAGAAATTGTAATGGTAGGTCTTTGTTTCTTTTTTTTCTTTTTTTGTGTATACGGTTTTATCTGGTGATTTTATTATACTTAATGTCTTCTTCAGTATTTTTTTTTAGTAGCGTTGTTACGCTTTGATAATCGGCGACGCTCGGTGAAAGCCGGCGGTATACGTCATGTTTCGAGTAAAGCCGAACGGCCAGTTATTTACGTCTGATTCAAATTTTGCATTACGGTCGGTTTTTAATGTATGAAAAATCCAGTTACCCCAAAAACGGCACTCTGGATAGGAAGAAAAATAAAAATTGACTCAGTCTAAAAGGATTACTCCTCCACTGATTTAGGACAGAAAAGGTGAAGTGCAGTATACCATGTTTCTCTCCCTCGATCTTTCTCTCTTTTACCCTCCCTCCAACGCTCTCTCTCTCTCTGTCTCTCTCTGTCTGTCTCTCTCTCTTTTGCACTCTTCTTCTGAACAATCTTATTTTAAGTTACAGTTACAGTTTGTAATGTGTGAAAAATGCAGCCCCCCCCCACAAAGGGTACTATTGGTAGGAACAACAATCAAAAAATTGCGTCAGGCTACCAGGATTTCTCCTCTACTGATCGAGGACAAATCTGTGTAGTATAGTTCATCGTCTGTTTTTTTCCTCTTTCTCCTTGTCTCTCTCCATCCATCTCTCCTTCCCTCTCTATCTTTCTCTCTCTATTACTGTCTGGGTTTCTCTTTGAACCCCTTTCTCTCTTACTCCGTCTATATCTCTCTCTTCCACTCACTCTCTCACTTTCTGTTGCTGACTCTCTATCTGTCTCTCTCAGTTACTAATTCTCAATCCCTCTTTCTTTCTCTATCTTCCTCTGTTTTTCTATTTCCCTCCCTTGAGCCAAGCAACGACTATATATATATATATATATATATATATATATATATATATATATATATATATATATATATATATATATATATGTATATATACAAGGACGGAGGGAAACACTTGGAGATTATTGCAAAAATACATTCTGGAATATCATTTTTTATATTTATGTTTCAGATAAAATTATTATTTTCATTTCGTGCACTTTCTTACAATATCCAAACAATCAAGGTAGCCACGCATATAATCGAAACAAATGTGCGAAACTCAACTGGAAAATTCGCAATATAAACATTTTTTTTCAATTTCCATTCCCTAAAATAAGTTATTATCTATTCAACGTTAACAATTTAAACTCATACATATAAAAACACAGACACACACGTACCGACACCTATATAAACTTATATATATATATATATATATATATATATATATATATATATATATATATATATATATATATATGTGGGGGGGGGTGCATACATATGTATAGTTAGATATGATGAATCCTCAAAAGAATTTATATCAAATCAACCGGAATTCGATACTAAAAAAAAAATTATGATTAGATTCGTTATCAAATAAGTCATCTGGAATATATACGTATCTTTGGAAAGGGAATTTTATGCAGAAATGTATTGATTCTTTCTGTTATTAGAACGCAGAACTTAGGCTGTAATTTGTACAAAGAGATACGCTGATATTCAGCGTAATTTAATCACATTGCTTTAGCCTGAACGGATAATGGAAAAGTCTCATTCCCACGCACACATACACTGCGAGCATATGATTTATTTTGTCGACATTTGTTTACATGGAAAACGCTTGTTTCCTTGGTAATATATATATATATATATATATATATATATATATATATATATATATATATATGTATATATATGTATTTAATAATTATTATAGTAAATGATTATGTCACCCCTTTTAAGAAACTCGTTTTTCATCGTTGAGCAGTTTAAATTGATTTAAATTTAGATCTCATGTCCAGATTATCATATAATGATTAGCTCACTCTGACAGACGTACAATTGCATTTAAAATTATAAATGTTTTAATTCAACAGAATTTCTCGCGATTAACCGTACCGGATGGAATGCGTCCTTGCTAATGAAGCTAGGGATGACTTCTGTCGCCAGGTTAGGATCTATCGACTGGTGGTAATCATGATAGTCTGCACCGATTATTTCCGAAAATATGAAACACTAATTTTTGTAGGTATTTAATAATTATTATAGTAAATAATTTATATATATATATATATATATATATATATATATATATATATATACATACATACACTAAGAGTTATAAGTGGAAAAAATTGAGTACAAATTACTCAGTATCTTAGTAGAGCTGAATATGTTCGTTTTTTTTTTAATTCTACAGGAATACTCTATCTGTGTCATCGGATAATGGAAATTATAATGTAAAGGAAAAATAGGCGACACGCGTCGATATTAAGAAAACATGAGAAATATATTATGTGAGAAAAATATAATTATAAAGAAATAATCATATAAAGAAAGAAGAGATAGAAAGATGAACAAAAGGAAAAAGAAAGGAAAATATGTGCCGTAAATAAAATCAGTTGAATCATAAATTTAGGACAAGGGGATTACGCATTTTAAATCGGTATAAAATGTGTCAACAGAGCAGAAATTGTTTAGGGTTGTATGGAAAGTGAGAAGTTCTTCGGGTCGTTGTTCACTGCACCAATGTTAAGAAACGTTTAGTTTATTGTATTTTTTTAAACATACGTCCTATATAACTTATATAAAAGCTCTGGAAGCATTATGATTAGAAAATAAATAACATGATTAACAGTTAATATGCGTCCAATTAATTACATTTAATATAGTCCTATTTTTATCGTAAAGAGACAGAGGGGGTTTAAAGATTTACATGTACTATATTTTGAAGCATAACCCAGTTAATAGTAGGTGTAAGGTTATTCTTAATCAGGTTCGGGTAGTGGGTAGTTAGTGAGTTTTTTGGGGGGTGGTTGGGGTTATTAAAGGAGCATTTATAATCTCTAAAATCGCTTTTAAACGAGGTACGAGCAAGTCCGGTGTAGTAATTTTGTCATGAGAGTTTTCTATCGGGGCGATTGTAGCTTTGTAAGCTACGTCTGTCTGTAGGCATTGTTGTTTCAGTGGGCATTCTGATTTATTTGTGCAATTACAGTTTTCTATTTTATTGTAATTATTTTTGTTGTTGATGATGTTGTTAAGCATTCTATTATTATGTTTTCTAATTATTCTTTCTAGGCTGTAGTTGGGTGTTATGGTCTTTTTATTAAAAAAATGGGTAAGATGTTATTTTGTAGAAGTTTCTTTGTAACTCTTTGTGAATTATTCCAGGAAGTTCTGCCTTTTCGGATTACATTCACAAAAAGAGAGATTTGCACTCCTTTAATGCGTTTTTCGTGCTGTGGTCTTAATAGAGGAATAATTCTCATTAGTGATACATTTCTTCGGTTTCCCGTATTATTTTTTTAAATATGGAATGATTCTTATGATAGCATGCAGAGCTTATATTTGTAAATAAATGCAATTTTGGAACATATAACGGGTATATTAAAATATTGTTTACTGTGTATCTAGTAATATGAAATTAAAATTTAAAAAACGAAGGTAAATCTTATAGGTAGGATCATTCGATATTTTTATTAAAAAAGTGGAGTAGTGCCCATTAATTCCATGCCTATATTTAATATGAAATTAGCATATGTAAATCTCGAAAATTATAGTTTTATTATTTTACTTATACTTGTAACGTGAATAATAAATAATAATATTAATACATTCTTTCAATTGCTGTTTAGTGGGCTTTTTATTGGATTTATATTAGAATGAAGATACTTATTCACTAAAATAAAAATACGATTTGTATGTAGAATTTATTTCGAAAATAAGGTTTAACATAATTATTTACAAAGTTTTCTTTCAATATTTTCGATTGGCTGATTAATCTAATCAAATTTTTAGATCATATTTTATTTAATATTTTTCAAAAAATGGAATACCCAAGCATTGTATTTAGTATTACTGGTATATATACTAAATCCGGAATCTAAATACGAAATCTTGAAATATATCAGGGTGACAAGAAAGTATTTGGAGTGTTTAACTTTTAAATTATAATAAACATATCTCGACTAAAACAAAAATATTTTTGATCAAATGTGACCTACTAGAATGAATGCACTTATGCAAAAGCTAAACAAGTGTATTCATTCCAATAACATAAAAATCTCGATTTATGGTTGCGATAAAATCGCTGAAGGCGTTTTAGATATACTTTAGGTTTTTGAAACATTTCTCACGCAGAAAGTTGTCGAGATGTTTCGCAATATGGTAATTGGTAGGTGATAGGTCTAAAGAGTATGATGGATGAGACAGAATGTCATAGCTCAATTTGTTAACTTTCTGCAGGGTCGGGAATTTTTGTGGATGAGAATTGGGCTTACAACATGGCCGCCAGAAGAGTCAACAAAAAACTGCGAATAAAATAAATAAAACTCGTAATTTCTGTTTTTAAAGTGGGTTGTCAATTTTCTTTATGAAATATACTTCCAAAATAAACTATTAAAGTCGTTTAAAACATAATAGAAGTATTATTTTTTATTTTTTTTAAAAACAATGTTTACAAAATGTCTACGAACGTGCGTAGACATTTTGTAAACATTGTTTTTAAAAAATAAAAAATAATACTTCTATTATGTTTTAAACGACTGTAATAGTTTATTTTGGAAGTATATTTCATAAAGAAAATCGACAACCCACTTTAAAAACAGAAATTACGAGTTTTATATATTTTATTCGCAGTTTTTTGTTGACTCTTTTGGCGGCCATGTTGTAAGCCCTAACGGTATTTTTGGAGATTACCAGAAAAAGTTAAAACAAACTTTTTTATGTAAACAATGCCGTGAAAATAAACTAAAGAATTAAAACGTAATGTTTCATGAGTGAAGCCTTAACATAAATAAAATTTAAAAAACATAAGTACATAAATGAATTTAAAGTTTTAAAATATGGGATTGTTATTTTTTTTGTGTGTCTGTGTGTGTGCTAATGCAGAGAGTGATCCGCGCTATTTTTTTAAAATCGTTTTCCACGTTTAAAGTTTTATGATATGTTTTTATTCAATTGTAAGGTTAAAGTACAGAATAGGTACAAAACACCCTCCCTTCCCCATGTTAAGAATGGCTTTTTAAATAATAACATTATTATTTCAGCACGGATCACTCTCTGGATGAGTAAGTTTTTTTGTTTTTTTTTTACTTATCGAGTTAACAGAAAATGAAATCTTTCGTCAATTCGTGGCTGTGAAATGAATCGAACCGGAAGTTCAGTTTTATCAACAGAACAGATTCGCAGTAAAAAAAAAATATATTTATTTTATTTAATATTTTAATTTTAATAAATCGCGAGGTAAATTTATTTCAATAACATAAAAACATACCTCGACTCTAAAGATGGGTTGTCTGAAAATTTCAAATAAATTGGTAACTTAGAAATAGGGTTTTATTTGTTTAGAACGAACCAACTTTACATTTTTATATATATAGATAAATGAGGATACTAGAATTTTAAAAATATTTAAACTCGATCAGTTGTGCCTTATGTACTAATAAAAATGTAATTGGCTACTTGTTGCACTTTTTAAGATTTTAAATATTTATTAGTTTTCTCATTATAAAAATAATGCAAAATTATCCAATTATATCAATAAATTTTGGCAAATTATGTAAATATATTTTGTAAAAATGATTATTTAGTAAATTTATCTGACATTTATTTGATTTTGAAAGAAAAACATGGATTGAAAATTTTTTAATCAATAAATTTTCAATACATCTTGTCAATATACAAAAGGATGATTGGATTCATTTTTATTCGCAAAAAAAAACAATAAAATCTAAAATCAGCAAACTATCCTAGATGTTGTCATTATAAAAAGATATTCATGCACATTCGACATTTATGTACACTATTTCATTTTAAGTATTTTTTCATTATAATTATAAAATAAAACAATAATCATTTTTATAACAATATATTAATATTTCGCTCATATATTTTTAGCAATGTTGTTTTTATTGCAACTGTAAATTAATCTTATAATCATATTAATATGACGACAAAATTTATTGATAATGTAATGATTTTAGATTTTCCTCACGATTTAAAATTGTTCTTTTAATTGTTATATGCAATTAATTTTATTTCTTCAGTCAAAAAATTATATTAATATGACAACTATTTTTTTATAATGAGAAAATTTACACATATTTAAAATCTTAAAAAGTACAATAAAATGTCAATTCCATTTTTATAATTGCATAAGTCACATCTGATTGAGTGTAAATAAAATAGTTTTCTTTTAAATTCTAGTACCTTACTTTTTAAAGTTTAATATTAATAGTTTTCGGTAAAATAATTTACAGGGTAAACATATAGTTGAATATTGTTTTGTTGAGGCAAAGTTCTTTTTTCAACAATATATCTAACTGTTTAAAACTATATTTATCAACAATATTAATAACAAAAAATAATAAAATGATTTTAATTGATTAATACATAATGCTCAGAATAACATGAAAATCTCATCACATAATGCAATATTCTTTTTATTATTCAATAATAAATAAGTTTTTCTTTTTTTGTTTCGTAATAACACAAGATGAGTTAACAATAAAGTAATTTTGGTTTTAATAAATATAGTGTTTTTTTCATACCTTGACTCAATGAGTCTGTTCCGTTCGGTTGTGTTACATGATCAACCTTTCCCACTTCTGATATTTTAATTTTTGCCGAACACTGATCTTGGACATTACGTGAAAAATATACAAATTTATTTTCTTTTGGAGGGGGGTGCTATATTTTAAACTATATCTAATGCAGTGTTTTCTTTAATTTTTTATTTTTGAGCGATTATCAAGATTCCCCAGTCGTGATACTCTCATATCAGAACATATTTTTTATTCTGAAGAAACACTGGGCACTACTTTTTTTAAAATTAAATGCACGTTTTAAAATAAGTTGAACCATTAAAAACTTACAAAGCTAGGTAGAAAATGAACAGGTAAAAAATCGATTTTATATATTTTAAAACAACAGTAAACAAGTAACTATATTTATTAAAAAATATATTATGGGGTGTAGTCTCTTTTAAAAACAATACACCCTGCAAGAACTGTCCTAAGTTGTGTTTTCAACCGATATGTATTCAATAATGGAGAGTTTCCCTACATATCAAAACTGGACGAGGCTTCCTAACTTCTATGCTGAATCCAATTGATAGTTAATTTTAAGTATAATTTTCGTTAAGTTTAACTATTTAAATTTCATACGGCCAGTAAGTAAAATTTTGTTTCATTTGAAGGTAAATGTGTTTATTTATTTATTTATTTTATTATTATTATTATTATTATTATTATTATTATTATTATTATTATTATTATTATCATTATTATTATTATTATTATTATTATTATTATTATTATTATTAACAGCAGCAAAGTTAATATCTGTTCTGGGACTACACCACCTTTTCTGGACTCGTTGGGTGGAGAAATCCTTGTTGACTTGTTTTTCTTACTAAATAAACACTTTAAAATAAGTTAACGACTAACAACTTAGCAAGCTGGAGGAAAAATCGATTTTACCTCTTTTAAAACAACGGTAAATGAGTATAATTATTTAAACAAAATATTAGAATGCTGTATGTTGTTTCGTTTTGGAACTGAATAAACGCTTTAAAATGAGTTGAACCACGTACAACTTAGCCAGCTAGGTAAAAACACACTTAAAAATCGATTTTCCCTTTTTTTAATACAACAGAAATTAACTAAAAATATTGTCAAAAAATATTAGGGGGTAGTCTCTTTAAAAAATATATGTCCTTCAAGAATGATCACAAAATTTGCGAATGCATATTTGGCACCAATCTATTTGTAAATAGTGTTTTCATGTGCAATTCAAGTTTTCACGATATCTGTTTTTATTCAATTGTATTTTTATTCAATTGTAAGGTGAAAGAAGAAAATAGATACAAAACACCCTATCCTCCCCATGTTAAGGATGGTTTCAAAATAATAAAATTATTATTTCAGCACGGTACCAAAAATACAGTCGTACTTAAAATTTTACTTTGCAATGTTTTTATTTTTAAATCATGAAATAAAACACATTTAAACACTTCATTCTGCTTTATTTTTTATTTGTTAAACATGTGGTTAATTAAAATTTAATTATAATCACACCCTTACATTTGAAATAATAGTGGAATTTCAAAATGTAAACACACTTCTGGTTAAATTAATTGGTACCGGTGTTGAACGTAAAGATTCCTTTTTTTAATTATTATATTGTTCGACTAGTATTTTCAAGTTTAATTCAACTTTTACTATAGCATTTTGTTCATTAAAGTGTTAAGTGGAAGTACAGAATAGTTATTTACAAACAGTCGGGCAACACAAGCAGCTTTGATTATGACGAAAAGATACCATCAATAGTTCTACAAGCGATCAGCTAATACTCGTAGTTGCCGCCGGCAACTAATTGTACCTTTTAGGTAGTATTAATAGTTGCTCATTGTGTTTTGATAGAAAGGTTAGTATAAATATTTACAGTGAAAAACCGTAAGAAAAAATCTGTAAATATATGTTTTCTTTTTAAATCGATATATATCAAAATATATTTTAAAAAATATCTCAAATAAATCAGAATAACATGATCATTATTATATCACTATTCCAAAGGGAGTCATTAAATATTTGGTGTAGAAATTTAAAATTTGTTTTTATGCTGTAAATTCTCTCTCTCTGTTTCTCTCTTTCTCTGTGTAAAAATCAATGTGCAAGGAATAAGAAAATATAAACCGCTTAAAGTGAGAGTGAAAAGGGTAGTATTCAATAATTCTTGATAGCAGTCAGTCTGACGCTGTTAGAAATAAAGACTAGTAGTGACAACAATAGTTTCAGCGAGCAGTTATTAAATGTTGTTAGTATGAATAGTTGCCTGCTTCGAAAACCCTTAAGAATCGATTTTGTAAAAGATTTTTTTAATCGATATTATATCAAATTATATAAACTAATATATGAAATGAAACAGAAGAATATGGAGATTATTATTATCACTATTTCAAATGAATTCATTAAATATTTGGTGAGGAAATTAATAATTTGTTTTTTCATGCAGTACCATGGCTTCATCACTCAATACTGGTCTGCAAGTAGCATTTTGTTTCGCAGAGCAGATAGTTGCTCGACTAATAACAAGTAACAGTGAATCATTCAACCAACGTAGAATTGATTTGGAAACGTTGGTGGTTTTGCCGCGTTTAGCCAGACATCAGATCTCTGTGAATATGGTGATATTATTGATTGTGGTGTTTAGAAACCTGACAACAGTGTTTAAGTCAAATGATAACCGGATAGAGATATATAGTATTTCTCAATTTCATGAAGTATCTAAAATAAAAAAAATAAAAAATTAAATATTCGATGACTACAACTTTTTTTTATCTTAGGGAATGCTTACGGTGTTTTCTGTAAATATGATTTTAAAAATGTAATGTCCTTTTACGATTCCAACAAACAAATACATTTTCAATTTAGCGGTTATCTGTTTTCGATCATGGTATAACACTTTAAGCCGTAAACCCCGGATGCACAGACTAGTTTAATTACATTAACCGACACGTTTTATACAGATTATTATTTTTCTTCATACAAAGTCAAAACAATTTAATTAAATAAAGTGAACACGATATATATGCTACAATTAACCCTTTACTTCAGTTACGATTTACTCTGTTTTCTATTTCGACGATATTCCTATTCAACCATGATCTTTATAATTATAAGTTATCTCATCAAATAGTTTTGTAGATTTCAGTGTATTTGATACAGAGAAACTTGCTATAATGTGTCCTTAAAAACTTTTCCCAAATAATCTGTTTTTTTTATACTACAGGAAAATATAGTCATAATAAAGGGTAATTCACTAAATGGAGCAATACAATAATAGTGTTCGACTGAGCTTCAATCTATGGTCCCCCTCGCCAAACTTTCACAAGAAACACTCGTCTAGCTGTAAACACTATCAATAATTTCCCCCACTCTTTATCTGTGCCTAAACCTAAACGTAAATTCCATGAACAAAGCTTCTTTCTTAGAACTGCACGCCTGTGGAATTGTCTTCCGTTTTCCTGCTTTCCGGCTGACTACAATATGGTTGTGTTCAAGTCTAAAGTAAATAAGTTCTTGATGAGCCGTTCCATATAAGTTATCAAATTTACCAAATTTTCATTACTAATGATTACTATATTGACCAATTTCTACTGTACACTCTTTAACCCTTATCCTTGAGTGGCCTCTGGGCCTTGATAATGTGGTGATGCCTATGTAAAAAAATAACTATAAGCTTTGATATATATGTACGTAAAAAGTACAGCAGCACGTTGCTTTTTTTTTTAATTTATTTATTAATGGTATGAATCTATCTCTGTTGATATACAATGGCGGATTGTAAATCTAAACTAGAAGAATATCACTTTAATGTAAGACGACCAAACATATAAGCGTATACGATACGTGCGTATTAGATAATTAATTTCATTCGGCTCAATCTTGCATGATTTATTCCAGTAGATTATATGCGATACTTTTAATTGACTGAAGTATTGCTTACATTCTTAAAAATATGTCCAATTAGTTGTTATATATTCATTTACATTTATAAAAAGAAAAACAAGTCATTAAACCGTGTTTGTAATATGTCAATAGATGGCATCACAAAGGGTTAATATCTTTTTTTTGTGTGGAAAGAAATGATTGTTGGAAATTCAGTTCCTCTGCTTTCACAATAGAAAACTTGTATTCTAAGTCTTCGAACGGTCATTTTATCTAATATAAAAAATAGATTACCAGTTTAAATATTTTGCTGCTAATGTAACAATTAACAATGTTATTCAACTGAAGCCGTTAACATTTTATGCTATGACAAAAATATTAAAAACTAATTTATTTTTATTTTACTAAACTTTTATCCTGTATAGAAATATTAATCAAATAATAAACGAGCGAATGATTAACAAAAGACCATGATGACGCAAACATAAACTCTAGAAAGGAATGGCCCATCACGACCAATGCATAACATATAATTCTAAAAAAAAGCCAGATAATATATATTTTTTTAATAATAAAATGACTAAACTGAATAAAACAATATTACGGGGTTCCTTCAAGTTTCCATATTTTCTTCGCATGGCTAGGTTTGTCAGTAGTACACACAAGAAATTTTAGTCTTCACGATGCACTTGTTTTACCGTTTCAAAAACCTCTGGAAGCTCTATGGAAGTCCTCTTCATGTGAGCACCTCAATGACCCTTGTTGCAGCTACTTTCACCTCTTCAATTGTTCCATAACGGCAGCGTCAAGATTTTTCAGGACGTTAGGAAATAAATAAAAGTCACCGGGAGCAAGGGCTGGGCTATAAGGATGGTGAGGAACACTCTTAATGTTCATCTTGGTCAAATATTTTGTGACAAGGATTCTGCAACTTAGGAAAAATCTTGGGACATCTTTCGCATCATCAGTTTCTCTCAAATAATTGTGTACAGTTCCAACACTTCCTCTATAGACATCCGACGGTTCTCATCCATTAAGTTCTTTATTTGGCAAATTATCTTTGGTGTTCTGACTTCCGTACTAATCTCACTAATCTCACACTTTTCATCTGCCTTCATTGGATCTCTTATTCCACTCAAAGGATAATGTTAATTCATGCAAGATGGTCCAAATACAGTCTGAATCATTCAGTATATTTCTGTGGACTTTATTTCAAGTTTAACATAGAATTTTATTGCATACATTTCTTCTAAATTGTCCTCACGTCCAGATTACATTTTTGGAAATTCACCAGCTGTGACAATCAGGTTTTGTAAAGTATTTTCTAATTTTTGCCGAAGCTGTTCATTTGATCCGGGAACTATAACAATTGCTCATATATATAGCAATAACAGACTTACTTTTAAAGATTCTAAGAATTTTAAATGGATATACATAAATCGTCTGGAATCTTATTGAAGAGATCTCATAAGGTTTTTAAATTATTACTTTCCTTCTCACACTGGCTTATTAGGAACTGTTTGCTCAAGTACCTCATACATAGATTTCTCATGAACGCAAAAACAATTTTCACAACGAACTGGACTGGTAATTTTTAAAAAGTTTACTTGCTTCTATCAAATTCAATGTTAAAGTCGAGTAGTTTGATAAGAAACAATATAACGAGAGGCATAATGTCTTCTATTGTTTTATTCTGGGCAACAGGATCGGAATGGATTGCCAATGACTTTGTATTCTTGCTGAAAAATCTGTATTTGTAGCCGTAAAGTTTTATGGCTCTGTTGCGGATATTGACGGTATGTCAATGAAAGTGTTAATTGATTAGAGAAAGAAAGCCTTTTTATTTATATACGTCTGAAGAAACATGCGTAATAGACGTCCTCCGTGCATGAAAAATTGAACGGATTTACATTCATTGGAGTGTTAAACGTTTAAGAAGCCGATGAAGTTTATGTTAGTATAGTTAGGAGATTGGGTGATCGGTTTACGATTAAGGGATCAAAAGAGGTCTGCAAACGTGACAATACATTAAAATAAAAATTTAGATAACAAATATCGCCCGTTTAAATAGTGCTGTTCTCGACGCTTCCTAGTGTTTAAGGTTTTGTAATTCAAAAATAGGAAACATAAGTTTTGGGACGACGTTCGTAATCTTAGTATCTTTCCTACTCTAGCAATATGGGACTAGAGCTCCCTTTTAGTTTCATTGCAACACATTCCTTATATGTTCTGTTGTAAAATCCAATGATTATATTCATAACATTCAATCAACGTTCTCAATTTGCCTCCTCCCAGAAAATGCACATCAAAATGTATATTTTCACTCATCAACGTTTGTATTTGCTATCCTTTGGCCTTTTATCATATTTTTATGTACTTCACCCTTCTGTTGCATTACTCTTTTTCGTTCCTTTTTTATTGTTGTTTCTATAATTGTTTAAGTAGCATTATCATCAGGAGCTTTCAACTTATATACTTTTTTTGTTTATATACTGTTCATAACTTATGCATATATATATATATATATATATATATATATATATATATATATATATATATATATATATATGTATATATATATATATATATATATATTTGAATCATGTCCAGGTAACATGCATCTAAAATTTCAAGTGTTTAGACCCAAAATTGGCGGAGGAGTTTTGTAGAGTCTGCAAAGGTCAAACCTTTCAACTTTGATGTCTTGAGAGCCAGATTTTCGCAGAAGAACTGATTAAAACGCTTGCTGCATGTCTGAATAACCTTTATGTAAATTTCAAATGGTAGACCCAGAATGGGCTGATTAGATTGCTAGAAACAGAAAAGGTCAAATATTTTGAACTTTGACGTCTTGGTAAGTAAATTTTCTGCAAAAAAAAACAAACGATTAAAAAGCTTTCCCTATTTTTACATACACTTTATTTAACATTTCAAATGTGTAGACCAAAAATTGGATGAAAGGTATATTTTTTTATTTTACCCCAATTTTTACTCCTTACCATTTATCGTTTTAGGCACAAATCAAATCAACAATTTGATTCATGTCCAAGGAACCTGCATCTAAAATTTCAAGTGCTTCGACCCAAAAATGCGGAGGGGTTAGGGAGAGTTTTCAATAGTAGAATCGTTAAACATTTGTCCCGTTGACACCAAATTTATGGCCGAAAACTCATTACAAAGATTTTCCCAAATCTTACTACCTCTTATGTCAAATCTCCTGCCACTTAAAATTGACATAGTAATTCGGTAGGAAAACGTACACACACATACGGACAGACAGACAATTTTACTTTTATAGATATAAAGATTATTAATTTTTGGCTTATTCTTTTCTAGTAATGTTCGAGTCCCCTTGATCTCATCAAATACGGTTTGTTTCTTTTGCTTAATAAGGATAAAATCTGCTTCAAATTCTTAATTTAATCGAGACTTTTTCAGCATTTACATTTATATATTACCTTTCTTGTTAATTTATATTGACCCACTATCAGCTGGACAAGTTTGGTGTCAGTTTTCATTAACTAAGTAGAGATTTTGATAAGTTAACTTTAAACAAACTATGAATTTGAAAATCTATACAAACTTTAATATTATCAAAGAGTTAACGACTTTTATTCATCTAATGACGTGTATGTTTTGACTCATATTATTAGACAAGTTAATCGAACATATATGTTCGTGTTGCCTGACAAGGGAACATAGACTAAAACACTGTTCGCCATATCTGTGTAACCAAATAGTAAATTATATCTACACTAAACTTCACAATCATAGTGCTGCTAAGTAATATGTTTATACAGCTCTGACGTCCAAAATCTCACAAAATGGAAAGATTATATCAAAATTGATTCAAGTTCTGATAAATTTAATTTGAGCGTCGAAATATTTTTCACCACTAACATGTACTGACTTGTTTTAGCATATAACTTATCGATCAATGTTTGGAAGTAATAAAATTAAGAAAAATATTGTCTTTATGTAATAAAAATGAACAAAAATCAAGTAAATATATTTTTAGAATCAAAAATATTTTAAATTGTATAAAATAAATAAAATTAATATCGTTTGTCATTTTTCAGTTATATCTTTGACATTTCTGAGTGCCATATTCCTTTCTCATGTTTTCACCGTGATAGTTTCCTTTCATCTAACAAGTTTTTTTTTTATACGCATAACAGATTAAAAAAAAACAAGTTAAATGATTGGTTTATAGATTTAATCTTTTATGCTCTAATTACTGTCGTCTGATTAATGGTAAAAGTCAAATTAAATAAATATATATTGTTCTATGTTTTACTCGCTATATAAATATATCCGTGAGCATCACTCTCCTTTGGTATCTGTATCTCTTCTATATTTATGAAATAGCGGACATGCTTATAGACAAGCTAAATTGAACACAGAGCAAGCATTTAGCAAATGGGAATAGAATACAAAAGAATCAGATAAAAACAGCAATGTTAAATAATTACTCTGAAATATTAAAGTCCAATATTTGTATTTTCTGTTTTCCAATATATCAAAGTTTTTAAACTATCTTGCACTCTACCCTTACAACGACGTTCAACGAGCGACAACTCCAAATTTGACTATTATGTGTCGCTGTTAGTCTCCTTGTGCTCAGCAGTCACTATAGCGAAGAACCTGTATGTTGAAAAATCTTTCCCGGGGATGTATTAATTTCTTCCTCTTTATCAAAGATCAAAACGGCAAATCGTTTAACACTAAGAACCAAAGGAGAGCAAAGATCATTCCAAGCCAAAAGAAGAAAAAATAACAATTGTTTACTGTTTAAAACTGTTTAAACGTTGTCTTTATGAGAATTGCCCCCCATCACCTTGGAAAATCTCATCAGTATGATCTGTATTTAAGAATTCAGATGATCGTTCATCTCCCTCTCAGTACAGGTCAAAAAGTATCCTGTGCGTCATGAGTAAGTTGTTGGAATCTTTATTAAATAGAGAAGTAATCAACCATCTTAGCAAAAATAACATTCTTAGTTACACGCAAAATGGTTTCCGTTCTGCTAGATCTACAGCAGATGTGCTTACAGTTATATCTCATAGGATTAGCGAATCTCTCGACGGAGGCTACCTTTTTAGAGAAATTGCTGTTGACATACCAAAGGTATTTAATAGAGTATGGCATGAAGTTTTACTTCACAGGATCTCCAGCTACGATATAGCTGAAAATGTCTTCTCAATTATTACATCATTTCTCTTTGATAAGTTCATAAGAGTAGTGATTGATAGGCAGAAATAAGAAGCTCCCAGTATTATTGCTGGAGTCCCTCAGGGGTCCATCCTCTTCCTGATCTATATTAATGATCTTCCAAATAACATCCTTACATCATTCGTAGACATTTATGCTGATAACACTACTATCTATGGTAGCACATTTAAGACCGTAAACGACCAAGTTCTCTGTGATTCTCTCTCATCTGATCTTGAGCAAGTGGTACAATGGGGAAATAGGTTGCTTGTTACTTTAAATGTATATAAAACCAAGCTTTTATCTTCACATCGTCAATGCTGATCCCCATCTGGCATCAATTGAAATGAATGGATTTCGTCTTGAGGAGGCTCTATGTTTTGACAAGCTTCTGGGTTTGACCTTTACTGCTGAACCTTAATAGAACACATGCATTAAATCCGTTGCCAAGGCCGCATGAAAAATTGTGGGATCTTTCTATCGATCCAGTAAATATCTCACTGCTTATGCAATCCTCTATCTATATAAGGGCCAGCTACGTCCAAGGATGGAATACTATTGGCAAATTTGTGCAGGAGTTTCTAGAAAGGACTTATCCTGACTTGATAGAGTTCAAAATAGTCTTACTAGGCTCGTAGGGGATACCCTTTTCTCTCCCCTGCAACCTCTTTCTCCTAGAATAGATATTGCGATTTTTTCTGCTTTATCGATTTTCATGGCAAGTGTTCGGCTGAGCTTCAATCTATGGACCCCCTCGTCAAACTTTCGCAAGAAACACTCGTCTAGCAGAAAACACTATCAATAATTTCCCTCACTCTTTATCCATGCCAAAACCTAAACGTAGATTCAATAAGCTAAGCTTCTTTCTTAGAACTGCACGCCTATGGAATTGTCTTCCGTTTTCTTGCTTTCCAGCTGACTATAATATGGTTGTCTTCAAGTCTAACGTAAACAAGTTTTGATGAGCCGTTCCATATGGGTAAAGAAATTTACCGAATATCCATTACTAACGATTACTATATTGTCAAATTTCAACTGTACATGCTTTAACTCTTATCCTCGAGTGACTTCTTTGTCTTGATAATTGGTGATGACTATGTAAAACAAAATTCGACGATTAGTTCTTTTAGATAATGTAAGAATAATTATTCGTAAAAAGCTCATACTAGAGGCGTGCAATAAGTAATGCCCCTGACCCATTTTGAGTTGTCTGATATAGCTGAAATTTTGCATGTGCAATGATTTATATCTCTACGGGTTATGTGGCAAATTACATCTCTGAACTGTGGTTTCTCCTTTACAGGGGTTTGAACTGAGTCAGGTGTGCAATGAAGCCTGTTGAATGTCGAGCAGTGATCCGGTTTTTGTATTTGAAAGGACGCACAACACAGGAGACTTTTGATGAACTGAAAGAAACTTGGCCGGAAGTCTGTGGAAACAGCTTCCAGACCTGGTCGCCCCCTTCTGTCATTGATGAGGCATGTGTCCGTCAAGTTGAAGCTGCCATATTGGAAGATCGGCGCATTACTATACGCCAAATAGATTAGTACAGGGTCTGTGGAAACTATCATTCATGACCATTTGCATATGCATAAGGTGCCTGCCAGATTGATTCCCAGGTTGCTCACACCATTATAGAAGCGAGAACTCGTCGAGTGCTCAAGGATGAATTTGGAGATGTGCTAAGAAGATTAGTCAAAGTTTTTAAAAAGACTGATTACACAGGATGAAACCTGGGTTCATCTCTAAGATTCAGAAACCAACGCCCAGTCAACGCAGTGGGAGCACTTGGACTTACCACCTCCAAAGAAGGTAAGGGGCAGTCCTCAGCTAGCAAGGTCATGCTCACAGGCTTCTGAGACCAGGACGGAGTAGTGATGACAGATTTCCTGGCAAAGGGTACCACAATTACAGGTGCTTATTATGCTTAACTTTTGAGGAAATTAAGGGAAGCTATCAAAATCGAGAGACAGGGCAAGATCAGCAAAGGTACCCTCCTCCTGCAGGACAACGCTCCGATCCACAACTCGCATGTCGCCAGATCAGATGCACGGGCGTGTGGTTATGAAACCCTGCCGTATCCTCCTTAGTCTCCTGACCTTGCACCATTTGACTTTCACCTCATCCACGCCATGAAGTTGTTTTTGAAAGGAAAACATTTCTCAGATGTGGCAGCCTTGATTTCTGAAGTCACGTTGTGGTTGGAGGACCAACCTGGTGTGTTCTACAAAAACGGTCTCCAGAACTGCATCAAAGGATGGGAGAAATGCATGAATCTGGGTGGTTCCTATGTAGAGAAAGACTAATAACTGTGCCAAGTTTTGTTGTCTACTGATATGGGAAGTGGCTCAGAGGCATTACTTATTGCAGGCCCCTTGCATACTCTGGTAATAATCTTAGTGAGTTAATATACGGATCTGGACGGCAGATATAAAATGTAATATTGGTGGGGGGAGGTTACGCACGTTACTTCGTCACGGGGCCTCTCAAATGTACCCCTTACACCTCCCACGACATCTAGCAAGTGAGGTAACCGAATTTGGCCGTTATGTTTCCCGGTTTGGGTTTTGGTTTGGCTCTATTTCTACTACTTCACGGAGTAGTTGTCTGGCTTCATTGATTTCATCCCATGGCGTACGGTCGAGAGAAAACATAATGTCTTTGGCGATATATACGTTTAGGTATTCAGACTTTAAACAGCGTGCAGTTCAGTGGAAGGTAAAGTAAAATTTTATCAGGCCGATTTACTATTTCAGTTATCAACCTTGAAATTGCTAGTCAGACTCTTAACAACATGCAGTTTGAATGGGAAGTAGCTGGGAGTCTATTAAGAACATGCAGTTTGACTGGGGAGTTGATGGGAGCCTATTAACAATATGCAGTTTGGATGGGCGGTTTGTGGGAGTCTATCAGGCCCGTTTGTTTTCTCTTTCCCCTTTTTACACCTCTTTCTCAAAAGAAAAAAGAAACTAAAATACACCCAGAACAAAAACTAACCATGTGTCTTGGGCTCGCGATACACGTATCTATATTGACAATTCCCGTGAGGTGAGCACGATTTCTCACCCATAATATTCAACTCTCACTCTAGTATTTTATTACTAGAGTACTACTTGTCAATGATCCCTCCAGGCCTCACATCTGTCCTTCTTCCTTATATATTTTCCTGCCTCTTATTGGTACCATAAGCGCGAGGTTCTCTCCAACTACTTCAAAGCGCCCACTTCCTTCCACTATCATAATGCATTTTATTTTCTTTTTCAGCAGTAAATTTCAATTACCCGACCCCGTCTTGTCAATTCGTGTTTTGGATATTAAGATAAAAATTAAAAAAAGTAAACAACCGGCTACTAAATTCCCCCGAGGCACGTACAGTGACATTTGAGGGGGTATGACACGATTTTGTGATTCTAATTATGGTCAATTAACAATTTGGTAAAAAAAATAGACAGACAACCACATAAAGCTTCAGGAGGTATCAAACAGTCACTGCTAGAAAAGGGATTGACACTATTTTGTGAATCGAGCTAATTGCTGTTCATCACAAATTCATAAACCAGTTTTCGAAAATAATTTAAGAACACATGAGATCACACAATCAGGGAGCAATCTAAAGTCTTTTTCAACAAACTTACTATATCTCTTGCCTATCCCATCTATTTGGAGAGTTCTGGAAAAATAATTCGTTTAATTTTATTTCTTTTTCCCGTTCGAATTCAACTAGTGATGGGATGATTCCAATATTTTCCCGACTTCGATATAAATACCGATTCCGTGCAAAATTCCCGATTCCGATACAATTACCAGTCCCAATTCCAATTTTTTAATAAATCTCCTATTATTTAACTATAAGATAGTTATTTCCCTTGATTTTCGTAAAAAATATGTTAAATATGCAGAAATTTTCCTAAACGTCAACATACACTTGTGAAGGATGATCTATCGATTTTAGCTTTTCTCGTAATGTAAAATCAATCAAAATTTATTATTTTATCATTATAACGAGAAATGGATGATTTTGGTTTAAACAAAATTAAATTAAAAACAAAACAATTAAAAGAATCGCTTTTGCATCGGTAAATAGGCATATTTTTTTTCGATTCCGATACCATTTCCGATACACCCAAATCTTCCGATTTTCTCAATTTCCGATCTGGAGTAATCATCCCAACATTAATATCAACTATTTCCTTTTTCTATGATTTTTGGACCTACTGATATTGTTACAATTTAATTCTAAACAGCAGTATCTATTTGAAAGAATTATTAGTTTACATCAAGTAGATTGCAAGCTGTTTCCTTACAAAGAATGAAAACGTTGGCATAACACTTTCAATATAAGAATCGGCCTGAAAACCGCTGAAGCCACGTGATGTATATTTTTTCATATTTAGCTAGCAGGTCATCAGTTATCAAGCAAGAAAGAAACGTATACGCATATGTCAGCTATGATAGCGTGCAATTAATCCGTGTATTAATACGAGCAATCAATCTAGCTATCTGTGTGTATGTCTCTTGTACGCTTATCCAAGCTCCCGGTCCCTCTGATATTTTTATTTTCTACGATAGTCTCTTGCTAAGGATATTTTTCTTAATAAACATTGGCGTCCAAGTTGGTTTATCAGCAGCATTCACAACAACAAAGGCGTATTTTTATTGTATATGCCCAACGGTAAATAAAATATACTTATAACGTTTTTGTGCAAGTGATAGCAGAGTTTTACAATAAATAGATACAAAATATGAGCTTAGTCCACGAAAACATGTATAAATAATACGATAAGAAATAGATACCCGAAAAGCGAAGAACACAAGTGAATGGAAAAAAAATCTTAGGACAAAATATAACAGTTTTCGACGACGTGAGTGTTGTATATTGGTTTATACTGGAGGAGAATATATATTAAAACGTGTCATGTGTTATCTAGTGGATGTAAGATATTGTTCTTTTAACAGACAGATATTAAACGTATAACTCGTATGTATATTGTTTAGCCAGGGGACATGATATTGACGTATAAACCGAGTCATGTTGTATCAGATTTATCACACGGGATATTTTTACAGTTCATATATAAGAAAAATAATATATGCTTCTTACATTATTTTTCTTCAAGAGTTCTTTTGTATCTTCCCGCTGCTCCGTGACGAACCATGAAACGATCAGCACCATCCAATTGAGACATCTGTTCTTATTTGTAAAACCATTAAAACAACTCTTTATATTTTTATAATATAAATTTATTAGAGTTGTCTCAAATGGTTTTCACAGCATCTGCAGTTTGTCTACATTTCTATTTTACAGCTCGCTCCCTAGCTGTCTGTCCACCCCTGTCTAGACGTCTTTCTACTCTGGTGGTCAATCCTCAACTCCCTGAATCTCTCAAAAACTAACTACATCACGTGTTCTCTTTCGTCACCTAATTATGTGTCTCAGACCAACCTAATCCACAACTAGTTATTTGTTTATTCCAAACCCCAAAATAATGTTTACATATATTTTCTATTTTCATGTTCCTTTTGCGATTCACACGTCAATCATTTCTTCCGCAATTTAATTGTTTATTCTTCTAATCATAATAACTGATCCAGCGACCATCCGTCGTTCAAATCAATTAATAAGAATACAATAACAATAATAATAATGTTTTGACATTGACCCCGCTTACCACAGTTAACAGATACTACGCTATGATCACAGCCTAAAGGGTCATAACATTACATGAGTACAATTGTTTACATGGAAGTCCACACATTTTACACATAAAAGTAGCCAACCAGATACATTATCATTAAGTAAAAATTAATCACTGCTTCAGTTCAGCCTTAAGATATCATAAATATGCTCTGTCAGAATACCTCTCAGAATAATTGTAAATTAAACATTGCCCAAATTCTAACCACACATCACCTAAGTCGGCACTGCTTTATTCCAGTAACAAGCAGAATTCTAAGAGGTCTAGAAACAATGCGGAGATAAGCAGATAGTGCATAAAACGCCTAGTATTTTTTACATAGACACCCATTTATTACTAACCAGCCTCAATTTTGTTTAACATCGGTTATCTAACGGATGCGGTGTGTCGACGTGCTTACGCATTACTAAAAATAATTGACCAAAAAAAGAAAGGTAGACATCTGAGATCCACCGAAACACGCATTTTGTTTCTTTTGTTAGAAGGTTTTCGGTGCTGCTCTGATTAAAAATTGAATAAATATAGAAAGTGAACGCGTACATTTTTAATAAGATCTAAACACAACTAAGGATAGGGAGAGGGAAAAGCAAATATAAAAAATATAACCGAAGACAAGATATATAAGTCTATTACTTTCCTGAATGTTTTTGGTTTTAACTTTTATTTTAATCTCAAAACGGAAGCTATGTGAAATATGTTGATGAATACTGTTAAATTTGGCGTTTATATTAAAGTCATGTTAAGCCTCGAAAATCCTCTGAAAATCAAAAATTAAATAGAATTACTGCTACGAATTGTAAACTATTAGCGAACTGTATAATATTTATTACCGGTGTTTTTTGTTTAATCTTCGAGTTCTTAACGATTATAGATCCCCCTCCAAGTGACTGTTTAATCTTAGCGTTTTCTCGATCGAGTGTTAGACGTTACACTATCTGTTTATTAAACCACAAGAATGAAACTTTTTGAAATAGTGTAATACACAAAGGGTAATTTTGCATTAATGTAAAAAAATATAAAATTATAACTTTGATTGCTTTTACTTATTATATATTTGTTTTGTTCTCCTCTTTTTTTTTTGATCTTGTGAAAAAAAATTAGCAGAGCAAGTAACTTTGGAAATTATACATTTTTTAACATACTTTTGTAGCGTGATGGGTTGTAACAAGAATAATGAATATTTTGCCAAACGATCTTCAATTTTGGCATAGTTATGGCATGCGAGAAAAGTCGGAGTTTACAATTACAGCTCTTTTCAAGAAAATAAAGAAAAGGGCAGGTACGCCGACTCCTGCTCAGTAACAGCTCTTTAGGTAAATGTGATAAAAGACATGTGTGACCAATTACGGATAAATGTTGATTGAACCATTTTCTTGGGAGCACGAATTGTTTTTATTTTCGTGTCCATATTGGCACGCAAAAGTCTGTTAAATAGGTGGCAACATTTAGTAGTATATATTAAACGTATCTTACAGGAAATTAAATTGCTATCTGAAAAGAACATATAGTGGTTATTACACTTGGGTTTCTCATATTTCATTGAAACCTTATCAAAGATGAGTTCACGGTCGTAGTTTAATGATGTCAAGCGCACACAGTATACACAATAATAGCAAGCGAAAGTACCTGTCAATCTATCTCTCTGTTTTTTTCTGTATCTTGCGCATGCACACATACTGTCCTTCTCGTACTTTGTGTGGCTGTTTTCATTTGTTCTTCTTTTTTTTGTTAATAGGCTAGATATATATTTTTTTGATTTATATTACTTCAGTCATTGATCTCAGAAATCAAGGTACCAACAACCTTGTGGCACGTGAACTCTGTATGAGATACATAGATATTCGAATATTCCATTTTCTTTATCTCTCAACCACTGAGTAATTAAAGAAATTTGGAATTTTCCCAATCAATTAACCACTTTTAAAAGTTAGGAAATATTTTATTCTCCCGAATTATCAATTTTAATACGTTGCAGTATATCTTTTGTTTCAGGCTCTTACTCTCACTGGATTCCAGGACAAGAATTTTTCTAATCTGGTGGAGTACCCAGCTTCGTGCTAGTACGTGAGGTAATATCACTTGGGGAAGGTTCACCATTCCTCTTAAAAGCTTATGTGGGTAAATCATAGAAAGGAGATCTTATTTGGGTAGCGAATACGATGTGATTTTGAATATTTGGTCAGGGTTTACTTTAAGGGGAATGTATCCTCATGTCAGGCTGTCATGAAAAAACCTGTACAGTATCTAGTAGGTATTCAAGTTCTCTCCAATAAGCATTCAAGTTCTCTCCAATAGGTAAAGAATGGCTTTCCGTGTGATGCCCAAATGGGGGAATTACGATTACGTGCGAGTGATGCACAGAGGCGGAATTTTGAATAAACTAGATATATAAGAATGGCATTCCGAGTGCCTTTATCTGCAAATGCGGAATTTACGATTACGTGTCAAGTATAAAATCATGTATACAGTCATAGAATAAGGAAGATACCACAATTATTCATTCATGAACTAAAATTAGAACTGAGGGTTAATATCGCTTTAAATTGTATACATATATAATTCAATATGTATAAAATAAGAAATTACACACACTATAAACTATTGTGTTTAGAAGGTTCTTTTTTATTTATTCAAGATTTATCGTCTTTGTGTAATCAGTCTGACTTGATCAGGGATGGAGTAGAAACGATCCATCGGGAATTATCGGCGTTCTTTTCCAATGCAATCCTCTTACAAAAACCATAGTAATAGTGGGTACATAGTAAGCAGAAATATTGTTTTCATGCATATATCCTGCATTTATTGTACTAGTCTCTGGGGCATGCTCATTTATATCGGAAGCTGATGATGTTGTGCGATGTTAAATTATCACAGTAAACGACATATCACACGTCACTGTATTAATTAACTATCTCAGCTGTCCTCAAATGCTATCGATTGTGTCAAATATTTAAATGTGTTTTTGTTTTATAAATATTCACTGCGTCGATGTTTTAGACGTACTTTAAAAGGAGAATTTCAGAACAGCAAAAATACAGAATATACAAACGGGAATAAAAATAACAAGTGTATTAAGTAAATATATAATACATATATATAAATATATACATATATATACACATATATACATATGTATACATATATATACATATGTATACATATATATACATATACATACATATATATATATACATATGTATACACACACACACATATATATATATGCGTCTATATTTACTATAACATAATCATTTACGACAGCAAGCTTTAGATATAAATTGTAACTATGATTATCGACGGAAATGCTTTACGTTATATGGTCGACTGGTGATGTTTTGGTTATAGTTAGGAGCACCATATAAACGTCCATCTGCAGTAATTGGTTAGATTTATTATGTGCTGATGGAAATATATTGAAATATAACTTAATTGTTCTAGAGGCCTAAAAATGGTGATTATATTTGCGGTAGTTATTACGAAGATGGGATAGAAATTTATGAATAACATACTAAACAAAGAATTCGTTGATGTTCTCGAACCAGTCTTATTAATTTTCTACTACTTATTACATATATCGATCTCAAGAATTCATGCACATTAAATGAATCAAGTTGTCTGCTAATTCATTTATATGAATAACATTTGTATTCGTATGTATGGTTTGGAAATAATCGTCTTTCATTTGTGCAAGCAAAGAGAAGTCTTTATTAAAGAAGTACAAGTTTATTAAATAACATACATACAATAAAGTTAAATATATATCCAACCAGACACTTGAACTTTAATATAAAATAATAACGGATGTTAATGTGTTTGTGTTCAGTTTATCATTAAAATAGATTGATTGGTTATTGCTGATTTCGGAAAAGTAAAAAGTGAAAAAGAATATTTCCAATAATTTACTAAATGAATCATCAGCTGAAACATTTTTCTTATTTGCAGAAATGAAAACGAAGCCAAACAAATCATCAGTTTATTGTTTCACGCAAGGAAAACCTAAAAAAAATACAGACAAAAAGAAAATCAATCATTTCAATTGAACGTAGACAAATCGATCGATTGATTATACAAAACGGCAAAGCAAAATGGATGCATTGTATACATTGTTACATTCATCGTCGACTTATTGTCTATTTCACATTGAGTGGTTGCACACAATTCATCATAAAAACACACAGATAAACACAAATGCATAAACACACAGGATACGTAAAAACGGCGAAGATAGCACACAGCGTCACACATTTTCGAGGGTGTCTGTTACACGTGATTCCTTTGCAAAAATAAGTACAGTTTTGCTTAAGAATTAGACATGTTCGAATGAATGAGAAAGTCATTCCTTACAATGGGTAATGCGGACGCTTTCAAAGTATCTGCGAGGAATACAATCAGTAATCTGAAGGGACCAGGTGAATCTTGTCACTGGCCCGTATTCTGTGGAGTAGAAAAAAGAACGCAGAAAGCTAATTTTATTTACTTTCTCCCCAGATGGTGTAAACTTCTTAGCTGTGTTCTTATGCAATTAATTGAATTCGAAACATAAAACAGCCATCATTCCAAATCTTTAAATGTTTTGGCTTATAAACATTAGTTCTAAGACAATTAAAATAAATACATCTATCCAAGTTGCTTACATTTTCATACTTACCTTACATACATACATAGGTGCATATATATATATATATATATATATATATATATATATATATATGTGTATATTATAACGGCTAAATACAGACCAAAAAGCATAATGGATTTAAAAAATAAAAAATGAAAATAAAGATGAGCTAACCAGGTTTCGTTCATCACTTACCAAAGCTAAATCGAGGAAAATACGATTACAAACAAACAAAAAAGTCATGAAAATTGCTGGGTAGGAAAAAAAACAGAAATAAACGGGAAAAATTACATAGAGACTAAATTATGTCCAAGAAGAACTATTTTGGAACTTCATAGTTCATATTGTATTCTTTTAGCTTTGCATAATTTATAAAAAATTATACTCATTCAGACAAATGTATGTTTTCCTTCGATATTTCCAGTCTTTTTACTTGTATCACATTGTTAGAGATTATTAATATTCGTGCTGGCGCTTTATATCGGAGTAAACTTCCGACTCCCCCAATAACAGAAAATATTTTTTTAGAATTGATGAAATTCGTCACCATGTCGGTAGTCTTCAGTTTCAACGATATTATGTACACACAGACGGATGGTGTGGCCATAGGTTCCCCATTGGGACCAGCGTTGGCTAATATCTTTGTGGGTTTTCATGAAGAGAGTCTATTGTCTGGGTTGCATAAACCAGACATTTATTTTCGTTTCGTTGACGACACTTTCTGCTTATTTGACAACGAGACGAATGCGGATGTTTTTTTTATGCCCCTTAATAACGTTCATCCAGCCCTTAAGTTTACTGTAAACTAGGAAACGAATTCTACTCTTCCGTTTTTGGATGTTTTTGTGTCTAATACATCCTCGTGTTTTCTTACTACTGTTTATTGTAAATCAACTTTTACGGGTCTCTATACGCGTTGGGACTCTTTTGCCCTATAAACCAAAAATATAATTTAATCAAAACTTTAGCACATAGGGCCTTGATAATGTGTTCTGAGGTTAATTTGGATTAAGAACTCAAATTCATCACTAAGACCCTCTGTAATAATGGTTACGCCTTGGATATTGTTGAAAATACTATCAATAAGAAAGTTTCTAATTTTCATAAACCCAAAGTAATTATAGCTAATAGATGTCATGTGTACCTACATCTACCTTGGCTAGGTAACATCAGTGACCGATTTGCTAAGCAAATTTCTTTGTCTGTGTAACAGTGTTATTTTCCATTGAACATGCGTGTTGTTTTTTTTTCAACTAGGGCTATGTTGCCGTCTATTCGCAAAGATGTTCTCCCCACCACCACCCTATTAATTCTATTATGTATTTATTTAAATTTAGTTGCAGTGCGCACTATGTTGCGCGAACATCGCAAAGATTAGATTTTCGTTTGAAACAGCATGTGCCTTCAAAGATTCGTTACGCAAATTT
>NC_136492.1:82189984-82239984 GCF_053919585.1 Euprymna scolopes | reverse complement strand
TGACACAAGCAAAAAAAAAATCGGGGGAAGATAGTGTGTTAACTTACAAATATACAGTCTCAGTTTCATGATTCAATGCAGTACTATTTTGTGTTTTCCATCTGTAAGATTTTCTGCATCTTCAGTTTGTGCCTGGAGGTTATATATTAGGGGGTTTGTTAATATTTCAGCAGTTTTGTTACTGTTATCATATGTATCTTACCAAGAATATTCCAATCTCTTCCATTCTCTTTTATTTTTTTAATATTGTTCGTAGCGTTTATATTATTAGTGGTGATATCTTGACTTTTCATCGTCTATAATCCTTTCAGCTCAGTTCCGGGTATTTGCTCCGCCTCTCTGTCTCCTTGATCTTCACAATGTTGTCTGCTGGAACAACAAAATCTACAATCTGGCAGATCTTTTTCTTCTTGTTAACTAATATAGCATCTGATGTTCTAACTTGGATGCATTTATCTGCTTATATACCCATATTTTTGTTGTTGTTGTTGTTGTTGTTGTTGTTGCTATCATTGTTGTTGTTGTTGGTGGTGGTGGTGGTGGTTTCCTCACTAGGAGTTCTCACACAGATCGTTATCAGAGATTGCTCACTGATAAAAACCGGGAGTATTCTCCGTAGTCTGGGTGACAACAATTCTCCCTAATTTTTCAGTAAGCTTTACCCTTTTCGACAATCATTGCAAATATATTTGCGCTGTTGTAAAAGTCGCTTGCTGTTGATTTCTCTCTGAAAATCGCCTTTGTGTTCATCGGAATTATAATGGCAGTAAGTCTCCCGAACGTCTCAGTCCTCTCTGCACCTGTCCAATGGAGATCTGGTAAGTGCATTTAGTCCTCAGTCTTTCCATCTTCTTGACCCATCAACTCTTTAGTGTACAACCATCCGATGCCAGCACTACAAGTTTTCTCGTTTTGGGAGAGGTAGGAGGAAGAAAATACATATGAGTAGGGGAAAAGAGGGATAGTGGAAGGGAAGGGAAATTAGAAGCGGGGTTGTAGTTAGTCTACAAAATTCAATTTTCTTGGTTTTATTTTTTTGTTTTACTTCTGTGTCACTTTTTACATGCCCGGTTGGTGATTGCCCTTCTTGTTCTTTATTTGAGGGGGTTCCTTAAGATTTATTCTGTTTTTCCATCACTATCCGTTGCATAATCTGAGCATTCCGCTTGATTGCTATTATGCTTAGTCTTCTTTCCAAGTTCTTTGGGACTGTTTCCAATATTCCAACAATTATTGGTGGTATGTTGAATTTTTCAGGCTCTATATTCCTTTTAAATTCTTTGGCGATTCGGAATATTTTTTACCGTTTTTTTTTTGTCTCAGTGCTCTTCACTCTCTGGACTGCTGGTACTGCAAAATCTACAATTTCACAGTATTTTTCTTTGTTAATTATTATGCCGCCCGGTATTCTGGTTTGGATGGGTGTATCTGCTTATATCTGAATATCTGAAACGATTTTGTGGTTTTAATTTCCCGGTATTGTCTCTGGTTTGCGTTTAAAACATTTTTCTGCGTGTTCGAGATGCACTCGTCGGCAGAGCTCCTAGTGAACCGCCCTCACCATGCGGTCGTTCCAGTCCTTATATTCGTTTTGGGCTAATTTGCTTCAATTTGATTCTTCTTATTAGTTTTTAAAGAGTTCCACTTATCAATGCCCGGATGTCACTCGAGGATAAGGGTTAAAGAGTGTACAGTGGTTAAGGCGAACATGTTGTAGTCATATTTTATAGTGAAAATTTGGAAAATTAGATTACTTAAGGGAATAGGTCATCAAGAATGTGTTTATGTTGAACTTAAAAACAATCATAGAGTAGTCAGTTGGAAAGCAGGAAAACGGAAAAGAGTTCCACAAGTGTGCAGTTCTAATAAAAAAGCTTTGTTAACGGAATCTACGTTTAGGTTTAGTCACTCATAAAGAGTGGGGGACAATGTTGATAGTGATTTAAGTTAGACGAGTGTTTTTTGTAAAATCAGAATGAAGAGGGAACCATAGACTGAAGCTCAAATGAGCACTTGCCATGAAAATAACGATAAAGCAGAGAAGGCTCTTTTATGAGAAAGGGATGGACAAAGGGCATCCCCCACTAGGCAGCTCCCGCACAGATGTGGCAATACTACTCCCTCCTTGGATTAGTTGGCTGTAATACAGGTAGAGAATCGCCTCAGCAGTGAGATAGCTAGAGAAGCCGTAGCACGATCCCACCATTTCCCCAGAAGCTCCGGAAACGGATTTTCTGTATGTGTTCTATCTCAAATCAGAAGTAAAGATCAGATCAAGTTTGTCAAAACATGAAGCCTCTCCAAGACAAGAGTCATTCATTTCGATTTGTTGCATACTGGGTTTCTTAATGAGGACTGATGTTATATATTTGTTGTTCGTTTTATGTTCTTCTTAGTAGTGAGTCTTAGAGAGTCATGTTGTGTGCATATATATCGCGTATATATCAAGAGAGACATATTATGAGATATAGACACTCTTTGGTATAAAGAGGCAGGGTACAGACTAATACAGGAGAGCTGAGCATGTAATCCAACGACAGGAGATTTATGATACACTGACAGATAGACCGAGAGATAGTGCGTTTGGAATTTACGTTTGACAGTTCTGTGAATGGAAGTGTTTCTATAAACATTGACACATATATTTCTTACCTATTTTTGAGATGATGGTTTTCACAAGTTATTATTATATAAATGGACAATAGCTTTTCTGTTGAAAACATAACACGGAGAAGCAGATACAAAAAGATGAAGTTGTTTGTTTATTCCATTTCAACCGGTCAATGGCTTTGCATTAAGGAATTCAAGTCTTACATTATTCTTCTTCTAACCTCCGCTTCCAAGGTTCTAACAGCTCTGTCTCTGATTCCGTTTTTCTCCCCTGACTGACTGAGTCCCCGACTGAAATTTTTTACTGACTATATTGAGACTCATGACGTCATTGCATGATCTACAAGTGCATATTAGACAAATAGCATGACATGCCGCCGTGTTTCAACATGCATTATTACTCACATGTTTCAAAGATGCGTGATTTGGACGTTTTGAAACTATTTCAAACGACCCGGAAATTTCCAATTCTCTTTGTTTTACAAAGGACTTTAACCTACTTGTAAATTCTCTAACCGATATTTTTATTATGCATTCTTTCTAAGAATGTGAATAGATTTTCCAGCAAAAATTTATTTATGAAAATATTTTAAAAGAACTAACAATTTAACTGGGCATTCCATTTAAAACCTATTGTTCTTTTAAAATGTATCTATAGGGTTCGATTCTCGTTTTATCTGATATACTTTTCATTTAACTAATTCTCTTTTTTTACTTACCTGAAAAGGGGGCAGCCCTTTTCATGTATCAGATTGATGCCAGGTGGGGATAAGACAGTTGATGATAGAAAGAACGAAGTTTAATTTTAGATACCTTAAAATAAACCAGCCACTATTTCCCCATTAGATCATGGGATCATGATCAGAGGAGAGAGAATTGGTCGTTTACGGCATTTAAAGTGTTGCCATAGATGGTTGTGTCGTCAGCATAAATGTTCACAAATTACCTTCGGATATGATTTGGAAGATCATTTGTGTAGATCAGGAAGAGAGTTTTGCCCAGAGTTGATCCCTGAATGACGCAAGAAAATAATCTACCTTTACCGTTTTTCTGTGTTTAATCTATTTTACCTTTAATGTGATTCGTTCTTATCGCTATGTGTAGCCTTCAGTAGAGCTCTCTATCTCTCTTCATGTGTTGTTTGCTTAACCATGTTCAAGTGATTTCATGATTCTCTTTTTTAGTTACGCTTATGAATATTTTCCCTCCTCATATTTTTTCTTGTGTTTTCGTTTTTGGTTTTTATCATATCCTGCACGGTGTCTTTGGCTGCGATTATCAATCTTTGTTTTGGCTCATGTACAACTGTTTAGTGCTTTTTTCATAGTCACATTCGTTAGTCATGCTTGCGTTCTTCACTTTTCACATGGAGTCGATCGGTATCATCTTTTGGGTATAATGATTATCGTCATTAATCTTCTAGTCTTCTGATCAGGATGCCTAAGTCCTTTTTTGGTCCACAATATGAATGGTTTTTAGTAACTTATTTGCGATACTGTCCATGCGTTTTATCTTTTAATTATATTTGTATTGTACACTTTTTTTCTAAGAGTTTTCTTGCTCTTTTCAAATATTCATTTTCCAATCCTCCCTTTCATTTCGGTTTATTTACTCGGGTCTACTTCCAAGACACCCAAATATTTCTGTCATCTTTACCAAGCGCCAAGACTTCTTATTGATTGAATATTTTGATACCATCTGATGTTTCTAGTATTCACTTTTACATCTTCAGTAGTGTACACTTTTCCATCCTAAATTCCTTTACAGTGTCTTGCCTGAATATTCTTGTGTTTATTAGCTTTCCTAGACAGTTTCTATCTTTTGCAATGTATTGCAAATCATGCATATACATGAGGTTGTTTATTTTTCTGTTTTTTAAACTTGTATATGGAATTACATTTCTAAATACGTAGTTGAAAGGCATCATGGCTATGACAAACAGTAGTTGTGCCAGAGAGTCTCCTTTGAATATCCTTCTGTATTCATATTTCAGTAAGGTGTTCTCATCCAGCTGTAAATTCCAATCGCCATATTTCCATTGTTTTTGTAATAATATAAATATTTGTCGGACATTTTTTATATTAAAGCATTCAATTAACGATGCTTATAGAAATCAGGCATAGGCCATTTTGTAATCGATCCATGTCGTAGCCATGTTCCTTTCTTTCGTTTAACATCTTTTAAGATATTTTGTTCCATGTATATTTAGTAGTGTGCCCCTCTTTTTTCATTCCAGCATCTTTTTTGTTCCTCGGCGGTAGTCCTCGAGTGCTGAAGTAGGACTAGATCTGTTCAGTCAGTTGTGCGGTTTTAACTGTCAAAATAGTCGGTAAGCAGGTTATTGACCTGAATTGGTTATTGTCGTCCCCTTTATAGCGTATGAACGCAGTCCTCCCGTTTCATCATTCTTTCCGGTACTTCTGTTTTGCGAATAAATCATCTCAGACGTTGAAACAGTCTATCATATAGTGTCATGGATTGTTGGAACCGATATGCATGCATACTATCGTAGTCTGGTGTTTTGCAATTCGACATTTTTATTAGAGTCGTTCCGATAGTGTCTTTATTAATTTTCATTTCTCCCCTTTTGCAATTCTCTTCAGTTCATTATTTATGGTCTTCAAACATTTGGTGTTTCTGTTATGATCTTGAGGCTGCCCCCATGTCTGATTTAAGAAGTTATTGATTTCTGTCTGGTTCGGTTGTTCCGTTTTTATTATTTCTCCGTTCATGTTGTGGTTAAAAGCCGTTTGGCATTGGTTTCAAAGCCGTGTTTTGTTTATATTGTTTCGGTTTATATTTGTATCGTCGAAGTTTTCCTTATTTTTCTTCTATTTCATTCTCTGATTTTCATTTATTCAGTTCAGTTCCAATGTTAATAATTTGATTGTCTACTACCTGTTAGTCGTCACTAATGCGGGTTTCTTGGTTTATTGTACCAGCTACCTCTTGTTGAATTTCTGTTTGCTCGTTCTGACAACCAGCCTCTTTTGAAGATATGCCTGGCTTGAGCTATCATCTTTTGTTCAGTTGCTAGGTAGTCAGCAGACGTTTTCTATAGAATTATCATTCATTTAAGGAAGCCTATGCTATTTGAATGGTTTTTGTAGTAGCATTCTATCAATAGTTTGTTATTTTAGAGTGGTTAATCCATCACTAATCTGTCTATTATTATTATTATTATTATTATTATTATTATTATTATTATTTATGAAATAAATGTCACAATACAACGCCTAAAATCCTTCAACGAAGAATCTACACAATACGAACCGAAGTATTTCTTCTTTTTAAATTTTTACGCTAATATAACCTAAACAAAACAAATATGAAAAATAAAATAATTCTAATCTAACCAAATTAATTGTCCCATAATATTTAACGAAGTTTTAGTTTTAATTTGCTGATTAAGTTTTGCTCAGTTATTGCTGTGTAGGAAATCTGAGAAAATTGCCAGCACCTACCCTCTTACACCCAGATACCTCCTATCAAAAACTTACAATATTTTATGAATAAATGTTATAGTAAAATATTTGTTTGTATTCAATTCCGGGCAACACTGTGCCGAGGGAGCTATTAATACTTCTGTAAGTTGGGATTAGAACGATCATCTCGAAAAATTCGTTCACTGGAGAATGCGTGTTGGCTTTCAATGCGAATCTTCATATCAAAATGTTGGATAACGATAAGTTGTTTGTTTTTGTTTTCTTAACTTTGTAAATTAGTAATGTTAGACATTCGATGCAACGAAGTATTTCTCGTTGCGTTTAACATTTCATTTCATGGCATAAAGAAGCATTACCGATTAAATAAACCAAGATGAAAATATACTCCACTGCATTTGTATAGAGCATCATAAATCAGTTAGAAAAAAAAAGACTTTACTGTTTTTCAGGTATAGTGGTATATCAGTATTATTATAAAAACAACGACGTTTAGATAAGTAAGATAGATTTGCGTGCATTATAACATATAGAAAGGCTAATGTTTTGCAAAATGTATGTTATTCCCATACTTGTTAGGACATATTTCGTCTCACGATGAAACTGCGGCAGAGTTTAGTGTGGGTTCTGAAAACATAAAAGTTCATAAAACAGTTATGTACAGCAAAAAACGTATTTTTGAAAATTTTTGTGTATTAATGCGAAAGGTTTTTATTCTGAAATGCGGAGAAAGTTTTACTTTAATATAGACCGAATTTTGTGAGTAAATTCGAATAAATTGTGAATGTTCCTTGTTGGTATTGAGATTGAAATTGTTAGATAAAAATATTATAGAAATACATTAATTTAACATGAAACGGAAAAAGATACTGGAAAAGTTGTGAGGCTATATATGCTCGTTTGTCAACGAATATATAGGCCAAATCTTACATTGGCCGTAATGTTTTATATCACGTAAAGCATTTCCGAATTTTCTAATGTAAACCTTAATAAATCAACAGCATAATTCATCTGTACACATTGAAACGTTCCATTGCTATTATAAATAGGTCCGATTTTAAAGAAATGCCAATAAGTGGAATTCTGTCATAATTTCCGCATTTTCGAAATTTACAAGATGAGCATCAAAGGCAAAAATCCTTACTTAAACGGGATTACAGTAACTATCATATGAAGCCAGTAATGATATTTACGATGAACAGAACACATTTTTGCACACTAAGTGTCTTTGCTCTAGTTTGCCACATACTTCTTAAAATAAATCAGTTCTTCGTCTGATGATTTAAAATTAGTTATTTGTTGCTGATGATTGATTTACCCAATGAGAAGCACACATAAATAACGAACCATAACTTCCTTAGTTGAGCTGCACGCTGTCCCGAACAAATCACATTAATAAAACTACCTTTGAATTATTAATCTGCTTCAATCGCGGGTAAATCTTAAAATTATATAATGAAATATATATTGAAGATGCGTCCTGTCGATATGAACATTTACCGAGAAATTTATTTTTTTCACATCAGATGTGTATTACCAATAAGATTGAACAGATATTTTATGTAGTTGCTCGGATAAGACAACCCTTTTCAGCAATCATTATGTTTGTCTTTATCAGAGACAAATGAAAATGCATTGGAGTAGGAATTAATTTTGGATAAGCATAGCAAAAACAGAAACTATTAATATGGTCTTTATACTGAACACTTTATGAGAGCTCAAAAATAACCACGTGAATTAGTTGAAGAAATATTAAGCTGATTCATAATATCTGAGCCAATTTAACCTAGTTTTTTCGAGGGTAAGATAAAAATAGTTGTTTATGTAAATATTTAGTTGTGTACATTCTATATTCTTAGGAGGTTTTCATTATTGAATATAAATTATTCACGATAAAAATATGCATATTGTCACGTAAACGAATGTAAGGGATTTCTAAGGAAATACCTAAGTAGGAGATGTTTGCAGCAGGGTATTATTTGATACACCATTGTAATTTTTGCATTTTGGTGAGGGTGGTAACATAAGGAGCAAGTATGAAATTCCCAACGAAAGCGGTTCAAGGAATTAAATTATAAGACGAGAACATCGTCTAGCATCAATGAATTTTTGTATTGGCGGAATTGGATTTTGCTTCTAGTTGTTTGGCCACTAGTATTTCTGTTTGGGATTATAAGTGTAAAAACAGGTTTAGTTTGGGTAGTCTTATCTTTTGATTGTCGTTGTTTGTTGTTTATTTTGTTGGATAATTAGAAAGTAAACAAGAAAGGTATTTATAGCATGGAATAGTAATTAAGCTTTACCCTAGGTAGGAATAATCATTAATCAAAAGGGAATATATGTTGATTTAACTTTTCGTCGCATCTGCTGAACAGAAACGCCAAATCAAAAACAACATACAATCTTGAGTTTTACTGCAGACATTTCCTCAGATCACATGCAATAAATATACCAATAAAATAGCACACAACACCAACACTATTGTGATGCGACGATTATTCAGACTAAGTAGACTACGATATATAATAGGTTAAAAATTCTTTTGAACATTCTGTCAGATACAAACGGCTTCAGTGGCACTGCATTATCTAAATGTATCAAGTAACAATTTATCTACGTTGCTATCCTAGTTTAATATAAATTATAAAATCATCTTGAGTTATATATTCATAAATATCAATAAGATTTGTAATTCATCCATGTAGTTCATACCAGCTTGTGATTTTATGACACAAGTTCTAGATATGTAGATTAATCTAACCACTGTGCTCCTCTTCCGTGGCATGCTAATAATATTACAGATGATCTCACATTAGATCTTTAAGTTAATTTGGATCAATTATGTCAGACTCAGAAAACCAGTATCCAATTTCGAACGAAAAAATATTTTATCCCGGTAAGGAAACTTTCTATTGTTTCATAAGCAATGGCCAGATACAAGTCAAGTCATTTCTAATAGTTATTTTAGTACCGTCTTTAAAATGAACTTTAATCTAAATAAGACTGTAACGAGTGACTTTTTGCACTTACCATTCATATGGGTTGTGCAACGTGTAAAATATCGGCGGTTGCTGTGAACGAAAAGTGTCCGAATCTAATACAAAGTAAGTAGTTCCGAAAAACGAAATAAAAATTATCAATTGTCATATAATAATTTATAAATATAGCTGACATATATTTCACTGAAAAAAAGTTTTCATATGTGGATGTGCAACATATTTATAAGTTTTCAACTGTAACTTTATTGTAAATAATTTTCGGGCAACTACAATTCTAGTGTATCGGCAGACATGCAGCCTTGGTCAACCTTATGAATGAACATTCTTAAAGCAATGCTGCTCCCCAATAGACCTTTATCTACTTCACAAAAACTTCATGGCATGATCTATCTGCATGATTATTGTTTTATCAGCCTTTGCATTTGTAGTGCCCCTCTTGATATCAGTGGCAAATATAGATTTATTGTTAATCTATATCCTCTCTCTCTCTCTCTCTTTACACATACACACACGCACACACACACACACACACACACACACACACACATATATATATATATATATATATATATATATATACACGGTATAATCACGTTGACACACCGTTCCCCCTCAATCACTCTAGTTAAGCAACGTTGAGTCTGGGTGACTATATATATATATATATATATATATATATATATATATATATATATATATATATTGTAACGGTTTTGGGTCTAGCCAAGGGTGTTATGTGTATTGTGATCCCGGATGGAAATCCCGTGTGTCGATAGCTCGGGGTTAGGAATTTCAAAGGGAAATTCTCCTCTCAAACGCACGTTGTAAAAAAAAAAAACAAGTAGCGTGCCGGTTGTAATGATATCACAACCAAATGGCATTTCCCAAGGTTCGAACGAGCACTATCGTCACGAAACACCTTAAGGACATTCACGGTTCATAATTAAACTTAAGCACTAAGAACGACGATGGCACAACCGAGTACGAACATGCTAACATATATTAATTTATTTACATGAGTGCAATACAGATGAATACAGGGAAATGAAACAAAAAAGAATATAAAACAACAATAATGCAAATGGGGCTGCAGACAATATTACGGGTCGAGATGGGGGCGGATACTAAAGTTTGTTTATAGTGTCTCTTTTCTCCCTCATTTTCTTTTTTGGGAATGAAATGAAAATTGAGTCACAGTTATTGTTTGGAATTAGACAGTAACGTCTCTCTTTGCACCTTACAAAAAAGTCAATTTATATATAACAAAAATGATATTTGAGTATAGGGACATGGGAGCGGGTTGGGCGGATTGGGGTGGATGAAAATTGATAAATACTTAGCTTCTGGGTGATTGTTCGGTCCTGACGAGCGTGCATCGTTAACGTAAATGTATTTTCTCTTCTTCTTCACTGTTCTCTCTTTTCCCCCCTTTTTTTACATTATTTCTGACGCGAGATTTTTGGTATAGGATACTCTATTGGATGGGTATTCATTTACAAAGATAACATTCGGCCAAGGTATATCACAGCTTTGAGTTGGTTTCCCTTTTCAGTCCGATGGCGATCCGCCCATCTTAGTTGAGTGGACTGTATTTTACCTATGTGTCTTTATATGCTGGTGGTTAACCCCATTTTCTCCGGGGCCCTGATTTTTTAATCAATGTTATCGTTGCTTTTCGCAGCTCAACTGAATTTCCCGCTCAAGTTTTTATTTCCGCGTGTTCCCTTCTAAGATGAATGGGTTGGGGTTTCTGTCAGGTTTACATCCGTTATGTTCGCCATCTTTTCGAAAGGCGATGTGGATGGGAGGGGGATCTTTTCTCTGTGACTTCCTTTGCGTGGGTGGATGGAGGTTGGGGATGGGGTGTTTCCTTGACTAATAAATACACTTATTATGACATGAAAGGAAGAAAGGGGTATAGTTTTTTTCTTATAACATATACTGGAATCCAAGCACAGTCACTGTACACAGAAGATTTTATTTCGGAGCAGTGTAATTCATTCTGAAAATGGTCACGCCAGTGACCGAGGGTGAATGCTGGAACCAGCAATTGTAATCGCAGCCAGTGCCAAGCAGAAAATGCAAGTAATAACCTCAAAACAGCACAAACAGTCAGTCGCAAATTATAGTGATCATTATGTACCCGCCGGTAGATACCTTAGCCAAACCATGCCTGACAATGTCTAACAGTTAAAGACAACACATTTAATTTGGGGAATGTTCAATGGAATCCGACATTGATTACGGTCGTCAGTGACTGCCAGGTGCAAAGGTTACCAATGCCTACCAGTAACACCGGTAATCGCAAGTAACTGTAGTTAATAAGCACAAATCGTCTGTAAACACTAGTGCAGACAACCTGAGGTGAACGCCAGATGATTCTTTTAGTTTACTACTTCCGGTGTCCGCTATAATCCAAGTGTTTAGTTGTTTATCCATAGCCAATATTTTGCATGGTTCATATATGGTAATGCACGAGATTATCATAAGTTTCTTTGAAGTGGGGCATCTTCAAGGAATTTATTTTGGCTGCGTATTATATTACACACATAAAACGTTTGGCCCCGGCTCATGCTGGAACGGCCCCATAAAATCAAATGTTAAAAACAAAACTTGGCAAGAAATTTCTAGATCTTATCGAAAATCACTTTCCCGCAACCAACCACTTACACAAAATTTTCAATAAAAATACTCTAAAGTTATCCTACAGCTGCTGCGAGAGTTTTAAGATCATAATTAAAGCACATAATAACAAAATATTAAAAAAAAATGTAAACAACCACAAAATAAACAATAAAAACGTAAGCATCATGACAAAAATAAAACGAACACAAAAGCATATATATATATATAACTAGCAGAAATAATAATAATAATAATAATAATAATAATAATAATAATAATAATAATAATAATAATAATAATAATAATAATAATAATAATAATAATAATAATAATAATAATAATAATAAACCTACTCCGGACAACAATAACCATACTAGAAATAAAAATAAATATACTAATAACGAACGAGATAAATGCAACTATAGATACCGCACATTTTGCCCACTTCAAAATAAATGTCTAATCAAAAGCATAGTTTACCAGGCCATAATATTTGCGAAAGAAAAATAACAAGAAAGATTACGTAAGTATGACTTCCTTACATTTCAAAATTCGATATCATGACCACAAAAGTACATTCAACAATAAAAAAAAACCGTGTGAAAAGAACGCTAGCAAATAAATACTGGGAACTCAAGGAAAGCGGCCGTTCACCGGTAGTCGAATGGAAAATAGTAAGAAAATCTACCACGTGAAGAGACCTAGACGAACCATGGAGATTATGTATTCATAAGAAATGTGCTATCCTGTACTTTAAAGAATCCAACATGTATTAAATTGTAGGAGAGAAATAGCGAACAACGGTATCCACAGGATAAAATTTACTCAAGGATAGAGATACAAAATAACTTTAAAAGTAACAAAAACAATGGAAAATAAACAAATAAATAAATAAAATAAATAAACATGCATATACATAAACTATCATACATATTTATGCATGTATGTATGTATATATATATATATATATATATATATATATATATATATATATATATATATATATATAACCTAACCATGATTTAAAACAGGTCAAGACACAAGATATCCAGGCTAAATAGAACACACACAAAGAACCAAGTAAACCAGAGGTTTAATGGGCATTTGTCCTATAAATGCATGCTCATTAGCTGAGAGGAAGGGTGCGGTGGATACTAGAAAGCTGACTGGCTCAATAGAAGGTGAATATATAAAACGACTGACAACCACAAAATTCGGGCATAAACCTGAAGAACCCTTGAGTGGATGAAATGCGGAATATTCAGTTTAGCTAAATCCCCATATATATTTTATGAATTACTCTAGCTCTACCATTATATTGAGCACTTTTGAAGTAAATATTTAAAGTTTACGCATAAATTTATACTTCCGTATATTAATTTTATGTGAGTAAATGAAGTAGTTTATATATATATATATATATATATATATATATATATATATATATATATATATATATATATATATATGTGTGTGTTTGTATAGTACTGGTGTCAAAAAGGTTAAACACGCTGTGGGTTTTATCAGTTGGAATGGAAACCAAAATATTTAGATCTCCAGCCCCTTTCCGCAAAGGTTTATCAGTCGGCAAATAGATAAGAAAAATAATATTTATATTTATCGCAATACTTTATACATATATATATATATATATATATATATATATATATATATATAAACTGTGTCCATCGCTTTATTGCAGATTACAAAATAATCAATATTTCAGTAAATATAAGTTATAAAAAGCTGAAAGTTACACCATCTAAGGACTGTATTAAGGTGAGATAAATCCTAAAATTTCATCAAAATTTATGTCATACTAGCAAAGATACCCGTGCTTCGCACGGAGCTTTGTTGCGCACTCGGGTACCAAAATCTGTGGGCACCTTTCCAGTAAGTTGATGTTGTAAGAGCAACGATTGCATAAGGTGATTAACATTTTAACTACCTCTTGTAGTGACTGAAATTCAATCAGGAACTTCACAAAACATTTTCATCAAAAAGGAAGGTTACTTGATGTTACATAGTAAATTTTTCATTGAAGTAATTTTAAACTCTTGCTAAAATTTTATCTTGCACATTCAATACTAAAAACTTACCACAATCAGATCATGTCAGTGTTTCCGCATATCCATTACTCGAACTTTTCACTGAAGAGTCTTAGGGTAAACTACATTTCTGCTGCTTTGATTTGGAGCCAGAATGTAGAGTTTTTCTGAACTTCCTGTCCGGCTGATGGAGACGTAGAACATACCGTGACTGAAGCAGTCTGATGTCAAGTCTACGCCAATGGTGTTAAATGTCTGACCTTGACTTTTGTTTATGCTCATTGCAAAACACACCTTCACAGGAAATTAAAGTCTCCGGAATTTAAATGGAAGTTCTGAGTCCGATGGAACTAAGGGGATCCTTGGAAGTAGAACGGCTTCGCCTTTGTAGGGACCACAGAAAATGGTGGCCTCAAGTACATTGGTGTGCAATCTGGTGATAACACATCTGGTTCCGTTTGTTGTTTTTTGGCAGTTCCAAGGATCGAAGAATCATGATTGGCGATCCAATTTTGAGATTTAAAATGTGTGGAGGCATTCCAGATATCTCCAAAGAGTTTAAAAACTCCACAGGGTAGTGAACAGCTTCATATTCATTAGTAGCCGAATCAACTGACTTGTATTGCTTTGTGTCTCCTGGAAATTCATCCATTATTGAATTGTTCAAATGATTCACATTGCTGTTTAATGGCGAAATAATAGCCCTCTCAGCAAGCCAATCCGGTAATTTTCCATTGTTTTGCAGGTCTGTGTACACTTTGTCTTTCAGTTGCTTCTGATTACCGACACATTTACCAAGCGCAGTTGGAATCTTAATCGTGTCAGGTGAAGAAGTGATAGGAAACAGACCATTACCGATTTGGAGAAGCAATTTTGAGAAGTCTGCTGCAGCTGTGTTATCAGAGATATAGGCTCTCATATTAGTAGTCAGTCTCTTCACTATAACGTGCCTCCAGAGATAGGATTGTTTCAAACTTGCATTGACAATATTAGCCCTTGTGCCATTTTTAACCACTGGGAGGATTTGACAGAAATCACCGCAAAATAAGGTTGGAATGCCACCCATGGGATTCTTGTTTCCTGTGATGTCTTGCAGTGTTCGGTCAATTGCTTCATAAGCACTCTTGTGCGTCATTGGGGTTTCGTCTACAATGATTGCAGAGGTGTCTCTAATTACATTTGCCAAGGCTGAGTTACTAGTAATTTTGCAAACTGGCTGATCCATTCGATGAGTATCCAAGGGTACTTTAAAAGTGCTGTGAAGAGTGCGGCCACCTTGTAGTAGAGTAGCAGCAATCCCACTGGATGCTGTTGCAAGCACAATCTTTCTCATGGATCCAATCTTTGCAAGGATCAAATTGATTACAAAAGTCTTGCCCGTACCACCTGGAGCATCAAGAAACATCATGTTTTTGTTCATTTCACCTTGTGCTTCCAACATTGCCATGAATGAATTGTAAACTTCTCTTTGAGAATCGGTCAGTTTTTCTTGCATATTTTCTGCTTGTAGGGAAAGTTCTTCAAGATTATAAGTAACTTCACGTTGATACTCTCTCGCGAGTCTTTCATCTCTCCCTTGCGTTGGTGCAGGTAATCCATAGCTTGCCAATGGTTGACCGCACATAAGGAGAACTTTTTCTTCAATTAGACAAAGAGTTTTATTGTAGATGTCCTCATTAAAATCTGCTTCTGGATTGTTAACTTCTTACCTGTATCTGTGAAGAATGTCTTCAGATATTACATCACGAAAAGCCATCCAGATCTCAAGAGGATTGCTTGGCTCACAGGCTGTTAAAATTATCACAAATAGGCTTCGCAAATTTGAAGGTGATTGAGTGGCACTTGCCTCTCCTACTGCTTGATGCAAGTGATGGTCATTTTCTAGAAGGCCTCGAGCAAGGCACGCTGCTCTGTATGTTTCAAACACCTGACCATTGTATGCTCGCAAATCTTGAAATGAAGTTGGACCAGCAACCTCTTTGAGCAACAGGCGTAAGAAATAACACTCCCCTGCTTTTGGACTAATCGTGTAGATTCTCCCAATGCATGGTGCCTTCCATACATCATCATTTTCAGTACCTTCAACTTGTACCCCACACATTCTTCTCATCCATTTCTTTGTCGATTTGTTCCAAGTGTAAAACTCAGGGACTTCTGCGTATTTGAGACCCCTTGCAAAGTCATCCTCATGGCAGAGTTGAAAAAATGCTGTCAAAGTTGTGGCAGGCGGTGGACCTTGGGCTCGTTCCAGAGCAGTATCAGCTGAGAACATGACACGCTGCCCATTTTCAAGATGAACAGAAAGTTGTACAATTGGGGGGAAATGTTCATGGATGGTATGTTCCAATATCCTCCAGGCCGCCTCTGAACTGCCGACATACCTTGCATTCTGGAACTGCTGGATCTCATCCACAATGTGACTTTGTACTTGGCCTTCTTGATTAGCTGCTCCATCAGTTCTCTGTAGTTCAAACACTGCTTGATCACATCCTTTATTCACGTATTTGAGAACATATTTGATGCTTTGGATCGAGCTGCAAATTTCTACGTTAATGTGAGCGTTGAACTGCTGAAGGAGGACCTTGTTGTACGGAACAATCCACTGGTTTGTTATTTCTTGATTAACATACCGACCATTTCTCTTCATCCTTATTGTACCAGTCTGGCCTCCATCTTCTGGTTTTCTTCGCCTGTACTTGGGGTAAGAGTCTTGGCCTTGCTCGGTACACTGAAGGAATTCTTTTGGGTATTTTTGGAACATTTGTTGTCAATCATACATGGACAATTTGGATTAAATGGTCCACAAGGTCCATGCACTATATGTGCCATCACTTTAGCATGAAGATCAGGATCTTCCTCTTTGTCAGGGATCTCTGCAGATATGCAGAGATCCATTTTTTCTGGTAGATGTTTGTCCTCTGGGGCCTGCCAGGTGAGGATGTGTGCATGCGGCAGTCCTCTTTTTTGATATTCAATACTGTACAGGAAAGCCCTCAACCTGCCAAATCCTCCCTTTTTAATAAATTCAAGTAACTTTTTTAGCTTCTGCCTGAAAACCCTGGCAACAATATCTAGACGATCCTGAGGGTCTTGCCCTTGAAGACAATTTTCTGTAATTTCTGTCCACTTTGGATTTGTTGTGAACGTGATGAAGAGGTTGGCTCGGCCCATTCGCCGAACATATGCCATTGCATCACTTTGACGCTCAACCATGTATCGAGGGCCTCCTGTATAAGTTGCCGGAAGTACAACTCGTTTACCAAACTGTTCTGGATTCCCATCCTCCCTAAGAATTGAATCTCTCAAGTTGCTATAATTGTCCGCTCTCAGGGTCTGTTGCTCACGCCTCAGGAACTGTAAACGTTCTGTTTCAATCTTGCAGTACACATCCACCAGCCATTGTTGAAATAGCCTTCGGTACCAGAGAAAATAGTTTCCAGGCCGAGTCATTAAATGGTACGAATAAAATTGCTGTTGGGTAACTTTTCGCCCATTGGATTCCTTCATGTAGATGTTGTAAGATGGAGAACCATAGGGGTACATTAACGGGTACATTAAAGTATCGTAGAGGGGATGTAGTTCGGAGATCCGTTTTAATGTATCATTTCTAAAACGCAAGACAATATCCTGGTTAGCTGTTGGTTCATTCTCCATTAATATTCCAATCTCATACGTTGTTGTTGGAGCATTGAATCGCCGTGGATGCTCTACTTGCGGCCTTCGGTCTTCCCTTATGACAACTTTATGTTCTACCAAGTGTTCTTCTTCAATCCTCTCCTTTGTTGTTTTCAGCTGACAAATGAAGCTGTTGTTCTCATGTAAAAACTCAGTCAGACTTCGGAGAATGTCTCTATTGAGTCTACTGTCACGTCCCCGATTATGTAGTTCCTCTTCCAGACTATCAAAGAAGTAGACTTGAATAAACTTTGCTGTTTCATCTTCAGGTGGTAAAAGACTCCCAATCTGGTGGCAAACCTGGCCTCGAATTCTAAAAGAAGGATTCCACCCATGTACTGCCGCAATTTTGTGAACAAATGATGTCATTGCAAAACAATTGTTATAACTGCGTAGATTTTGCAGAAAATCTTTAGAGATGGGACCATTGCCGGAGAGCAAATCTTGAAGCAACTGAGGCAGTGGTGGAAAGCTACTAAGCACAACTTTGCCAGAAGAACAACAACAACCAGGGATTTCTCCTTTAAATTTTACAGCTGAGCAATGTTGACATACTTTGTCCATTTTTCCTATATCAGCTGTAGTGAGAGAGTCATTTTTGTTGTAGAGCAATCCTTTTCTATTGCAGTGTTCTATTTCATGGTGTCTCAAAGCAGTCATTCGTTGTCTAGCTGCCTCGTTTTCTGTCAATTGCTGGGGCAAAGTCATACTCTCTCTCCATGCAGCCTCTCGTTTCTGCCCTTGGTATAGGCGAAAGCTTCGTTGGGTTTCCGTTTCATTCTGATGTCGTTGAGCCACTCTCAACTGACCTTGTGTACGTCTACTTACCTCATATAATTCATTCGATCGTAATATTGCTTCTCTTTCCAGTGCATATCTTTGCCTTTCTTGAATTTCATCTTGTGATGAATTTAACCGCCTTACAGCATGTCTAGTTCTGTCAGCTTCACGTTGGGTTTCTCTTTCCAAATCTAACAGTCTTGCTCTCCTTTCTCTTTGACGTATCCTGTTAAGTTCTAGACGTCTTTCCCTATCTGAATTGTTTTCATTGGAGCGAATTGCAGCAACTCTTAGTCTATTAGCTTCCAATCTTTCCATTCTTTCTTCCTCGCTTTCGTTTCTACTTCGTTTGGGTGGCATAATTTCGGTTTTAAACGGAATTGTTTAACGATATTAATTATTGTAAATTAATTAAGCGTAAAGGAAATGTATACTAACTGAAATGGACGAACTATAAATAATATTTCTGAATAGTACAATTATAAACAATTATATTGTAGCAAAAATGAATAAAAGCGACCTACTTTTGACTCATTACTTCCGGGTGTAAACGTCACAGTCTAAAAGTAATAATTAAAAAAAAAGTAAATGTAAAATAAATGTAATACCAACTTAGGTTAACTAATATATGTAAATAGTACAATTAAAACATTTCTATTAAAACAAATAATTACTAAGATCTAGGTAATTGTTAGTCTCATTGTTATGGTTTTAAAGAAAAAAATGTGTAAAAAAAATTCTGCTTTTGTGAGTACGTGTATTTCTTTTAAATTACATAACCTTTTTATTTTATTATTTATATCTCTTTTAAATTTATATATTTTGTTAGTAAACTGGAAGAAATTCAGTTGAATAAAATCTTGTTCGTGTTCTTTACGTTAAACTCATATTTTTAAAAAGGTTCATCCGGTTTAAAGAAAGCACTAAGTTTAAATAAGACTGGAAATAACTAATTCAATATATAAATAGAAAAATGAAATAAATATAAGCTTTAAGTCTTAAGATAGTAATAATCAAAATGTAATAAATTATTTGTAGTTCAAATCTATGATAAGACAGGCTTTAGAAATAGGCTCGACCAGAAAGATTAAATTGGAACGAAATTATAATCTCCGTGCCATTTTCCAAACAACCCCACAAAAGTAACGGTATCCTGCAGTTGGTTAAATGACAACGTTGGTTGTAAGAAAAATGTAAAAGAAAATGCGCTTATCTGTTTATTTTGAACTGTTTTATTTAATTACAAAAAAATTGGCTATAACTGGAAGAGAGCGTTATGTTTTGGGGGTTGTTTAAGAAATAGAATGGAAATAAAGTTAGTTCCGTTTTAATTGTCTTTAATTGTGGCAAGCGCTAACAAAATCGAAAAATCACTGTTCACATTCGAAATGTTAACTTTTATAGGTTTACAGGTTTGCTGACAAGGCTGGGGTTTTTATTTAGAAAGCCATACTTAACATGGGGAGGTTGGGATGTTTAATACAATTATTTTACTGAATTGATTTTTTTCATTTAAAAATAAAATTATTTCTTTTTTAATAAAGTTTTATTTTAAAATATTTGTTTTTGTTTATTTATATAAAATTACGATAGTTGAATTGTATTCTTTCAATTATATTGGCAAGTAAAATATAAAAGATTAAAACGGAACGAAATTGAAATTTCCATTACATTTTCAATATAATCCCAAAACATAAAGCTTTCCTCACCAAAAAATTGTTTTAGCAGTAGAAGAAATTGATAATTATGCACTGTAAGAACCAAGCTGTAATATGGGCATTAAAGTAAAATTTTATTCAACTTTTGTACTGGGAAAATAATAATATCTACGAAAGTATTCAGTTGCGAAGTGTTTGAATATCAGATTCGTTGTCGGCGATTCCGAAACCTTGTAAAAAAAAATATTGGGGTGGCGTAATTCTTGTAATATGATGTTTTAAATATTTTTTTAGGTTAAATTAAGGTTTCACGATATTTTGTAAATAAGCAGATCATCTAAATACACAATATGAAAACTATTTGAAATTTTAAACTATTTTCAAGAGTTAACAGTTTTTATTTATTTTAAACATTATTTTTTAGCTAAAATTGAAGTTTCACGATATAATTTTTTTTTAAATTGTTAGTTGGAAGCACAAAATAAGTCACAAAACATCTTTGCCTTCATGGCTTTCAAAATAGTAACGTTAATATTTCAGAACGGTACCACAAATACCGAAGGAACTGAACTGTCTATATTATTGGTAAGTGGTAAATTTTCACAATATAAATTTATAGGAATATAAACAGAACAGTGATATAAAAAATAATTTTGAAAGAAATATTGTTCACAAACCTTTTTTAATATTAATTTCAATTTTTTAATGTTGTATTAACTTAAAATCCAGCAGTTGATAGAGCAAACGTAGATATGTCTGTAAGAATACGTTATTATTTCGAAAGGCATTCGTAGTGTGAGGAGGGGGGTGGGAATTTAAATAAATATTGTGAAATTTCAAGTTTAGATAAAAAAATGTATTAATAAAGCTATGCTTAAAATAAATAAAAATTATTGTTTATTTTTGAAAATAGGTTAAAAAAAAGTGTTCATATTGTTTATTAGAAAATATATTTTAAAATAGCGCGGTAAAAGAAATGCGTAAGCACCAGAAGTTAAAATTATAAACATTTTCATATTGTTATTTTTTTTAAAAAGGTAAATTTAATAATAAAAATAAGTGGAAAAAAATCCAATAAAAAGAAAAATATCTATTACAGACAACATGTAATGACGTAAATCTCCGATTGCACAAACAGTAAACCTTTCAGATAATATACGTAAAGTGAAATAAATCGAATATAAAATTAAATGAAAATATATTAAATAATTAAATGTTAAATAGATTTTGTAAATAGTACAGTTGAAATGATTAGAATATTTCCAATATGTAATAAGGTCGAGGTAATTAATTAAAGAGATTTAATATAACGTGATATACAAATGAGCATAAGTTATCGATATGGGGGTGGTTTGTAGAATAGTATATAAAGAAATTAGGCATAGATTCTTATGTCTCCTATAACAGAAACATCCTAAAATGGGTTCTAATGTTTCTCTACCAGGAGAGATCTACCCTCTTACCTCCTTTATATTTCGTTGATGATGGAGAGCTGTACACACAGACAGAAACACACGAACCCTATTACTTTATAAAAATATAGATTTAAAACGTTATTTTATTGTTTTAATATTCAAGGAATTTTCACCGTCCATCGCTTTATTGCAAATCTTCTAAGATAATGTTTTAGCTCAATAAAACAATACCAAAGCATCATAAATTTATATTGAACACATTTTCTGGGGAAAATTAACAAAAACAAAGGCACATCCCGAGGGCTAAGTGTCAAACAAACGAATTATTTTCCACATATCCCCCATGTTTTGAAATTACATTAAATAACCTTTTGTCCACCGAGGAGGTCAATTGTTTGATCTGAAATGGAGTAATGGTTCTGGCAACGTCGACTATTTTGTTCCAAAGGGCATCCTTCGAAGAAAACTGCTCTCCTCCCTCATAAAATCCTCGTTTCAATATTGACCATAGGTGTTCGATGGGTTAAGGTCCAGAGAACACGGTGGCCAGGACATGAGTGTTTCTCCAACAAAGCCCTGAGATCCAAGGAAGGATGTAGTTGCTCTAGCAGCATGAGATGGGGCATTGCCATGCATAAAAATAATCTTAAAACGACGTGACAAGGGAAGATCATCTAGCTATGGTAACAAATTCTCATTTAGAAAGGCAGTGTAGGCATTGCTGCTGAGCTTGACACCTTCTGGCACTCGGAATGGTCCACATAGCTTATCCCCAATAATTCCCGCCCAAAACATTATGCCTCCACCTCCCTGTTTGCGACGAAATCTATAAGGCATTGGAGTTCCATTTGGATTCCAAACTTTGGACCATCCGAACGGTCCATCAAGGGTAGCACGAGCCTCATCTGTAAACAGAACATTTTGGCAATCCATTTTCATATATTTTTGTACCGAAGCCAATCGTTTTTCTTTGTGGGTTTGACTCAATGGAGGCCTGGGAATAGGATTGATGTTCCTTGCCATTTCATTCAGTACATTGCATCGGGCTTGTCTGGACCTTGGTATGACTCCAGCCCTCGCAAAAATTGTTGCACTGGTGCTGTTTGGGTTGCGCACAATCTCTCTACAAATTTTTCGAAGATCCCGATCAGAAAGGTTCCTCCTTGTGCCCTTATCTTTCCTGGACTTGATGTTGGGGTTCTTGACGAATGTAGCTAAAGTTCGGGGATCCCTTTTTAGTTCTGTGGCAAAAGTTATGATCGAGAGTCCTTCTGCTAGTCCTGCAATAATCCTCTGCTTCTCGGTAGCTGTTAAACGTCCTTTTTTTTTGGGCATTTTATGAGACCTGCAATAAAGCGATGGACGGTGAAAATTCATTGAATATTAAAAAAATAACATAACTTTTCAAATATAACATGAATTTTGATGAAATTTTAGAATTTATCTCACCTTAATACAGTCCTTAGATGGTGTAACTTTCAGCTTTTTATAACTTATATTTACTGAAATATTGATTATTTTGTAATCTGCAATAAAGCGATGGACACAGTTTATATATATATATATATATATATATATATATATATATATATATATATATATAAACTTGTGAAAAACGCTCACTCAATTGTTGTCTACGGAATCTATTGGAAGAATAATGATCACTAATAGGTACACATAAACAATCAGGAACAATATCTGTCTCGTCCCACTTCGATTTGTAATATAATTATTTTGATACTGTCAAAGCTTAGGTATATATTCGACTATTGTCGAGAGTGGCCAAAAGATTTTCTTACAAATAGCGACCACACCAAGATGCAGACAAGGGCAGGACCCGTTTTCGAAGAATCCTCCAATCGCTCTTGATTTTCCTATCACAATCAATAGCATCGCATACTATTTTTTATATTTCGATAAAAATCTGGACCCCGTCTTACGATTCATTAACGATCACTCCTACTATGGTGCCGATATTTCTATTATTACCTGTTTGTTTATCATGTTCTACTTAAAACAAATATGATAATTTCTGTGGTACGGACAGAAAATCGTATTATGTGTGAAAGTTAAGCAAACATTAAAATGTCAGACAAGATGCTCGTTTGTTAGTAACTCCAATTTTCTATACTTTTCAGTGAATCGTTTTTGTTAATTACATTTATTGTGAAATCATTAATAGGAAGGTTTGATTGTCAACAAGTAATCTGTTGAAAACACTACGATCACGACACTCTCCGCCCAATTATTTTATAGATGCCTGAAGGCTCAAGCATAATTATTTCGGCAAACATATTGTATGAAATGAGATTGAGCTGTCAGTTTCAATCACGGCGTAGTTGGACGCACACAATGTACGTTGCCACGTGAACTCTTCTGAAGCATGAAGTTGGAATGCCCGCATTTAAATATTATCAAACTTTCTCTTTTAAAACGAACCTCCAAACATGATTTTAAAATTAATATATGAAATTTAATTTTTACTATTAACTGAATTTATCGATTTTAAAGTTTAAATAGATCAAGAAGTCGATTTGTTTCTGAAATGTCAAGATTAATGTCTGCGTTGTTGTTGCGCTATTGTTGAACAGTGTTCTGGGCAACAGCGGAATTGTTGCTGGTTTTGCACACACGCATATGGAACGAGATGCATACACGAAAATATTGTGGAAATCATCAAACCAAGCCATCAGAACCTAATAACAATTGAAAGAAGAGTGCATAAGCTTTGAAATCAACATTCATCAATTAACAAGATTTGAAAACAGTCATATTGAAATTTCGCCTTGGACGAATTTAATAAAAACCAGTGGAATGAGGCATGTAAAAATGTATTCCTATCTAAAGGTTTTTGAAATAAAAACAACTGGCAACCGAGAATGAAGTCAGTTAGAGAGAAGACGCCACCGAGACGACCAGTTACCATTTCGTGTATCCAACAACATTCCACAACCCATCTCTCTCTCTCTCTCTCTCTCTCTCTCTCTCTCCCATAGCACATTGATAAAGAATTGAACAGAAAATGAATTGCCATTCCTTTTTATGACCTTAAATCAAGTGTTTTTTTTCTTTAATTAATCAGACGTCACGAGTTAAAAACTAAAGAACTACAGTATAACGTAAGAGACTAATTTTGCTGTCCGTGATCATTTTTATCCGCAAGAATAAAAAAAAAAAACGAACCAGACCGCGAAAACACAACCACCGGTCCTTTGAAGAAAAAAAAAAAAACGAGAAAAGAAAAGAAAAAGAAATAGAACAAAAAGAAGTGTTTCTGCTCTTGAAAAAATACATGAATATAAGTATATACAATTTAAAAACAAACAATTGATATATATGCATATAACGCATTCGTCCATGAAATTAGTAACTAGAAAAAAAGAGAAACTCGAATTTCGTTAAAAATTGATTATTTCTTTATGTTTGTTTCGTTATATTTTTATCGCGATTCTCTTAATATTGTTACCTTGTAATCGCTCTCGTTAATTTTTAAAAACTGCTGAATACGTAAAAAAAAGTATATATAATAGAGCAGCAAATATTTAGAAGTTATATTCAGTGTTTGACAACTGAAGCCACTCAGGGATAAGGGTTAATTCAAAGTACAGTACGTTAGTATGGAGATTTGATGAAGTGTTTACTTAAGGGGGCGGTTCATTAAGAATTTGTTAACGTTGGACTTGAAGACATCCAAGTTGTAGTCAGGTGGGAAGCAGGCAGACGAAACAGAGTTCCACAGGCGTGCAGTTCTAAAAAAGAAGCTTTGTTCATGGAATCCACGTTTTGATTTAGGCACAGATAAAGAGTGGGGAAAGTTTTCACAGTAGATTCAGCTAGACGGGTGTTTTTCGTGAAAGGTTGGCGAGGGAGGGGCAGAGATTGGAGTAAAGACGAGCACCTGCCATGGAAATAACGATAAAACAAGGATAGGCTCGCAACGTCTCTTCTGTGGGAGAGAGGTTGCAGGGTAGAGAAAAGGGCATCCCCCACTAAACCACGAAGTCTATTTTGTACTCTGTCAAGGCAGGATAGGCTGTTTTTAGCAGCTCCTGCCCAGATATGGCAGCAGTATTTCATCCTTGGACGTACTTGACTTTTATATAGATAGAGAATTGCATCAGTAGTGAGATATCTTCTGGAACGGTAGAAGGATCCTACCATCTTTCCAGCGACCTCTGCAACAGACTTGATGTACGTGTTCCATTTCAGATCAGGAGTCAAGGTCAAACCCAGAAGCTTGTCAAAACACGGGGTCTCTCCCAGACGAGAGTCATCCATATGAATTGATACCAGATTGGGATCAGAGCGTTGATGATGAAATGCGGTTAGTTCGGTGTCGAACAGAATTAGGGGAGAATCCATTAAAAAAACATAAAACTGCTAGAGAAGAGAGAGGATGACAGATACAAGGTGTTGAGTGACGACTTAGAAAGATATTTTAAGGTGGGAGGAGCTATGGATGAAGAAAACTGTCTCGCAGTTGGCCAACATATTAATAGATTAGTAGTACACAATGCGCATTAAACATGGGAAGAGTTAAAAAGTTCCTTAGAAGATTACTATGGAATTTTCACAAATCCCAATACGCATGTAATAGAATTAACCAATATAAGACTGGGTAGAACGGATAGTATCCAAGATTATTTGCAGAGGATACTACGTATAACAGAGGGTGGCATATAGTGGAATAGACCCAAGTAACGAAATATATACCACGCAGGTAGTAGGGTTTTTTTTTTATGGAAGACCTCCAAGATCGAGATGTTAGGATAACGGTGACGAAGCATGAACCGAATAATCTTCAGGCGACTTACGATAAAGCCTTATCAGAAACAACACTCCACCACGCCCCATCTCTCTCAACCCCCATAGAACATTGAAAAAGAATTGATCAGAAAATAGTAATTCCTTTTTATAAACTTACATCAAGTGTTTTTTTTGTGTGTGTGTGTTTCAACGAGTTGTTTTATTTACATTCTGTCAAGAACTTGAAACTGTATTTAACAGATTAAATAGACGACACGGATTAAAACTAAAGAACTACAGTATAACGTAACACTATTTTCTTGAAACATGTTGGTTTGTGTTGCTTTCAATCCCATAAATAATGTTACTAATTTAATTTATTTGCAAATGTAAGCATTTGAATCTGATCACATATGTATGAACTTGTTTAAACATGTAAAGTTTTTACTATTTACGCGGACACATTATAAATAAAAGTATCTGCACAGAAGACGAGTTTGATGATGACAGGTTTATACAGTGTGTGTTTAATGCCCAGGCAAAATTCGATCAAGAATATACGTTGATCAACGCCCTTATCCATTGAGTAATGTGTCTACTGGAATAATCTAGAATATGTTTGATGTCAAAAGATATAATATATAGTCATTTAACTAATTTTATTGCATATTCGATACTTTATGCAATATCAATATCATAGTAAATGCTTGTTCTTTCTGTATATATATATATATATATATATATATATATATTTTATTTAATTATAATACAAACAAAGTGTACATATCTATAATATGACCATCATTATAGTACAGTCTTCTAATAATTTTCAATAGCAACCTTACTTCTTCGTAGGAAACGCTAACGTACATAAATACTTGTATATATTCTGTTTGCTAAACTGTGGTCAGATGGGGAAATATTTATTGCATAAATGCTGCATATATATAATTATATGTTTATTTTTTAAATTTAAATATATATATATATATATATATATTGAGAATATACATATGTATGCATTTATATATATATATATATATATACATATTTATACTTTTATAAATTTGTTTGTATTGTACTGGCATTCATATTAAAATAACCCTTTTTTCTATTTATTTAAAAGAAAAATACAGTTTTCTTAAATATGGGTTGTGGACTTGCATTCACTGGCAAAAGATTTAGCTGATTTGAATATTCTTTTAAACATTCAGTTTAATTAAAGACCTATTATCTTTTCGGTTTTCTTGTATAATTATAATCTGTACTAAACTATTGTGTGTAATTATATTCATGCAGATATTCTACGTGATTTATACTTGCGTAATATTTGCGTAAATGTTTATAGTTAACACAAAACTCTTTCCCTATATATTTATGTAACAGATAATATAACAGTATATATATATATATATATATATATATATATATATATATATATATATATATATATATATATATACTGTTAAAAATGATATATGGAACGAATTTTGTATTAACTATAAACATTTACGCAAATATTACGCCCTCTACAAATAGATACAAAATCCGGGTAAGGAAGCGCAGCACTACCTACCCTTTCACCTAAAACATGGTGACGCACGCTGGCAGACAAGGCAAATGTAGATGGCCAAAGAAAAAAGCTAAGTGAAACTAACCAATCATAATCCTACCAAAATGCCAACTGTTTTTATGTTTATTTTTACTATTTTGCGAACTGTTGTTTATACTTTCTATCTTTTAAATTTATTTAATGTATTTTAATCTATGCGTATATATTGTCTTTAACTCCTTGCTTCCATGCGAGCCGTTGGTAGTTAGAATTCGACACGAAAAATGAATAGCTTAGTCAAAAAAATACCTAACAGAAGGAAGGTGGTATCTTATTTATTTATTTTTCTACTATAGAAGACAGAAGAACTTTATTTAAGTAGTATACTTAATATCTGCAATTACCATACGCTTGCTTGTATTTATAAAGTGGCCTCCATGATATCCATACCAAACCACTTAACCTAGCTTACAATTTAACTCTCACTATATTTGTAACTGCAATATACAGTATCTTAGGCGAATTTTCTGAGTAGATGCAATACTCTATGCCTCACCTTAATGACTACCTATAAATAATAAATACAGAATAATAATTCCGAATCACAATGAACTAGTGATTTCCCTTATAACTGGGGGAAAACCCTAACAGCTAGCTACGAAATCTTAACATGCATTTTACCTCCAAGACGACTGCGTCTGTCTAACCTGCATGCCAAAATAACAAAAATATATTTTTTTCCTTTCTTTAAACTAAACCTTACCTGTAACTCAAAATCCTAATGGAGATCTACTGTTTGTAAATAAATAACCCCTTTTCTCTTGAACGCTAACAATCTGCTCCCTCCCAGTAAGCCGCCACTAAACTCTCACATTGCACCGCAATTGTAGTGGAATCTCTAACTTCCAGCCCCTAACCCTCACATGCAAACAGTTTAATAGCCATCACTAAACATCTATACATTTCTACCTCTATGGCATGCATTAGAGCTGTTTCCTATCCAGGAAGGTATTTAACAACCAAAGTACGTACTCAGAACCAAAGCGATTTGCATTACATAACTGTCTCCTCGAGAGTTTTGCAACGATTAATACGAAACTGAACCGACAATCCTTGTTATTCAAAATGCCCCATGACTCTTACTTGAAAACTGAAGTTATCTTATCGATAATAGAGACACACTTTATACCTACAACTTCAAGTCTAATCGCATCTACTGAAAACCTGCCCATATATCTATTCACCTAATTACACATGATTCAAATCTTGCTGTTTTATCCATACTATATTGCACTTACATCTTAACCCTCTTTTCAACTAAAATAGTTTGGGCATAACTCGTGGATCAATTCTTAATACCTACTCATACTGTAACATTATCCTAGACCTAAGCTAACATAAATAAAAAGTTAAAGACTCAAACCATGTTATCTCCTCTCTAACAAGCCTTCTTACAATCATAGTTGCTTACACTGCATGGGCTCCACTCACCCCCTTTATCCAGTAACAATGAAATAGCAATGTTCCTAAATCACTTTGAGGAGTGTAACTAATCAGCAGAGACATAACCTCTACAAACTAACCCAGTAACGCTAACTAACCACGCGGGGTCGAAGAAATACCTGGATTAGAACCTAGGCGCGGAGCAAACCCTCTTAGTGCTGAGGGACCCAGTAGATCTTCCCAGATCATCCATCTAGGAGAAGGAAAATTCTGAAACTAAACCAAAGAGGAGGGAGGCCTCTTCAGTCTTGGATGACAACCTTCCTAGAGCTGGTGACTCAAACAAATTACCGTTTTTTTGCAAACCTAAACTGCTTAAGGAGTGGATAGGCTATGACTATCGCCCGCCTTCGATACTCCTTCTTTGCCAATTAGTCAGGCGCAGAGATACTATCTTAGTGATTCGACAGAAACACCTAGCGGTAGATCTTGTTTCTTGGCTAGGTCAACGGGCGGCGTCTTCCCTATTCCCGGCACACTCCACCCCTAAAACTGGGCATTTGGGAGTGCTTGAGTACAATATATGCCTGAGCAATTAGATTGGGTTGACCTTCTTCTAATGGGTTGAGGGTACCGGATTGGCAGTTCCTAGCTGCTGTTTCCGACTGGTAGTACAGGAGCCCTCACTCTTTGGTAGCGCTTAGAGCGGCTGCTCCATCAACAGTTAAATAATATCGGGTTGTTTGTAGTGCCATGTCGCGCATGAAAAGGGACTCTGGACTCATCCCCGGATGGTTTTCCTGAGGCCACAATCCTAATTGGATGAAGGGCAGCTGATGGTCTACTTGTGATGCATGTCTGATGCTCTGCATAACCTCTTGTTTAGCTCCCCCTTACCTAAACCGAAACCCTTTAAAAAATATGACGACAGTACAATCTAAAAATAAGCTTAAACCAGGCTTAGGGACAAACTTGAGGCTTGCATTCACAAATTCAACTTGCCTCCTCCCTTGAGGCTTGCATTCACAAATATCCGTGGGCTTAGAACTTATTTAGCTGATGTTGAAGCATTTCTCTTAACAAATATCCCGGATATCTTAGCACTAAGCGAGACTAACCTACACTACTCCATCCCCTCTAACTACTTTAACATGCCTGGATATCTCCCACTCTGCCGTAGGGATTGGGACAGACACATGCATAGAGTTTATATTCGTAATACCCTTCCCCTAACTAGAGAAACAAACCCAGAATCGGATGATCAAGCCTTTATGTGTTTTAGACTAAACATGCAGCACAACATTAGCTACTTTTATTTCCTCTATCGCTCTCCCTCGACCCAGGACTGCATCATAATAAACAAAGTATCTGACAGCATAGACAAGGCACTCTCCCTTGACACTAGCGCACAAGTACATGTATTTGGTAACTTTAATGTCCACCACAAAAACTGGCTTGGATTCTCTACTTACACTGATGCAGTGGGCAGCACAACTAATAGCTTCGCTATATCTCACTCCCTATCACAAATTGTTACGTTTCCAACCCGTTTCCCTGACCAGGAAGAACAACACGCATCACTTCTAGATCTGTTTTTGACCACAGTTTCCGATGATTGCATAAGGAAGGCCGACAGCCCAGTCGAGAAGGATGATCATGCAGAGATAATGATTGAAATCGCCCTAAACTCTAGAACAAAAACAGAAGAGCCAGTGCTCAAAAACAACGAGATATTATAAAAAGGGTGACGGGGAAGCCACCAGGGAGAATATCAGAGATGCCCCATGGGGAAATATTTTTTCTCGACCTATTGAACAGTGGGCAAACGAGACCACTGACTGGTTCCAAATCGAAGCGCATGTTCCCATGCGGAAATTTTATATTAAGCGCTACTTTCCCCAATGATTTACTTCGACTGGCACCACTGTCATTTCTCAAAAGCAGCATGCATACCGCAGATTTAACCGTCACAAGTCCAGTTCAAACAGATTGAAGTATATAGAAGCTAGAAATAACGTTAAGAAAGAAATAGCGACAGCTAAGAGAGAATTTACAGAAACCACTAAAAAACGCATCGAAGCACAAAAATTAGGAAATCGTGACTTCTCGAAAATCTACAACAGTGTAGTAAAGAATTGGCAATCAACAATTCCTCCGCTAACCAGCAACCGAGAGGGCTAACGTCCTTGCAAGTCGGTTTGCACCAAATTCAACAGTGGACCCTTTCAACCACCCCCTACCTGACTTTGTTATGCGGACAGACGCCACGCTAGACGATCTGAAAATCACTCCTGCTCAGGTGCATGCCATCATAAAAAACCTTGGCACCTCAAAAGCATGTGTACCCGATCTCATCCCAGCTATGCTATTAAAACATGCTCAGCTGAAGTAGCTCCAGTTCTCTCCAAACTCAACAACAAATGCATTAATGAAGCTTGCTTTCCGGGCTATTTGAAAACTGCTCCTGTTGTACCAGTATTCAAGAATTCTGGCGAAAGGACTGACCCATCAAATTATCGCCCCATTAGCCTCCTCCCACTTTTTTCCGAAATATTTGAAACCTTAATCAACCATGCTCTAGTCCATCACCTTACAGATGCTAAACTTCTGACTGACAGGCAATATTGATTTAGACAAGCCCATGAGGGGCTCCTCAGGAAAATTAGATCATACGGTATCACTGGTAGAATACTTAACATAATTAAATCCTTCTTAGATAAGAGAAAAATCCAGGTTGTCCTCGACGGTCCTACATCTAAACAATATGATATAAATGCGGGAGTGTCCCAGGGGTCTATGCTTGGATCTCTATTGTTCCTGATATTCATAAATTACCCCCATGACAAGATTGCCTCTGAGATGGGTATATAATCTGATGACACTACACTCTATAACAGGCACGACAGGAAGACGAATGAACACATTTCTAGAGAAATGACAGAAACACTAGAGGAAAACCTGCAATCTGTAGTTGAATAGGGACAAAAATGGTTGGTCACATTCAATGCTGCCAAGACTAAACTAGTTTCATTCAATAATTACAAGATACCTTCTCTACCACCTATAGCAATGACCAACGACTCTTTATCCGAGAGTACATCTTTCAAACTCCTTGGCCTTACGTTCACAGTAAACATGAGTTGAACAATTACATTGAAGGCATTGCCAGGGCCGCTGCAAAAAGGTCGGCTCTCTCTATCGTGCTAGAAAACTATTAACACTCGAAAATATCATGTACCTCTATAAGGCCACAATTCGCCCATGTATGGAGTACTGCTGTAACATTTGAGCTGGTGCATCTGCTACTAGTCTCTCGCTCCTTGACAATATTTTTCCCCATTCCACTAAATATTGGAGGTCATCTTCTAGTGTTTTTGCCATTTCTTTAGATATGTGTTCATTTGTTTTCCTGTCATGCCTGTTATTGAGTGTGGTGTCATCAGCATATATACCCTTCTCAGAGGCAATTTTTTCAGGGAGGTCATTTATGAACATTCGGAATAATATAGGTCCAAGGATAGACACCTGAGGCACTCCCGCATTTATATCATATTGTTTAAATGTACGACCGTCGAGGACAACCTGTATTTTTTTCTTATCTAAGAAGGAATTTATCATGTTAAGTATTCTACCAGTGATAACGTGTGATCTAATTTTCCTGAAAAAACAGGTACATATATTTACTCAGTAACCTCTGTGGGAAAGAGAAATTGAAACCGATTAAACAGAGTAAAAATGAGAATTTGGCAAAACCTAGAGTGCCCTTTAATGTATTTAGAAGCAGTCGGCCCTTATAATTTTTTCGTCTTTATTAGGTTGCAAATTCTGCAAAATTAGATTCATTATGAACAACCCTAAACAATTGTGTTGACTGTGGAAAATGTTTTTAGCTGTGCAACAGTACATTATTTTTATGTTTTTGAATGTCCATTGCACAAGTAACTGATCCTGAAAAAATTGAAAAACAGTCTACACACATATTTAGGGGAAATGTGATTCAACTGTTTCTTAGATGTTTGTTTTAAAAAACATAAGCCTCAATAATCAAGCAAAAGTAGTATGTCCGGCAAGATAAGTAAAAGAATTTTTTGACATAGTTGACTAATTGTAGAAATCTACAGCTACAGCCACGTAAACTCTTACAACGAGTAGACAGTCGATGTTGATGTTGTGGTTTCTTTCGCATACAGTTAAACAAATCATGTCTCCCAAAACCTTGCAAAATACTTTGTTTTGAGCAAAAAGAATAGCTTCTAATGGGACAAATCAGAAAAATTAGATTGATGCTGGCATGTTGCATTCACTATGTAAAAGTTACATTGATCACTAAGGTCTTAATATTACCCAAATTAGGTAACATAATGTTAGGATTACAAAAGAAATTGAATTTACCAAAGATAGAGACAATAAGTATAAACATGACATTAAATCAACCCCGGACCAAGATCGGGTAATGATGTTAGTAATTGAATAAATTCAACATTTCAAGTACATTGTCGTGGCTGAAAATTCAATGCTTAGAACTCTTGGTAATTATGTAAAAGATCGTATAGTATATTTGCATAAAATATCCGGAGGAGGTTTACATCCGATATCCCAAGGCCTCTCATTCAAATTTAATCTGTTGAACGTTAAAGGCTACTGGAAATTATTGCTTCTTGTCTGGTTATCTTTATATTTAGTTTAGGATGTTATAACTATTTTATCTTGTCGGATATTCCGATACTTATTACCAAATTATCGACCTAATAATTTGAGAATACTGATCAAGACTATTCTTGGAGACTATTGATGTAAATAGCTAACAAGAACGAAACATTGTTTTCGCTTAAATAGATGATTATTGGGTTTAGTTTTGACATACCGAAGTCGTAGATAGTCGGAAAACGGTGAGCAAAAAGAGAGTTCCACCTGTATGCAGTTCTTTGATAGAGGCCATTGAAATAACAAAGAAGATGTATTGAGACATACAAACAAGATGAATGAGTCAACTGAGATAGAAGAAAAAAAAGCAGAGAATTGATCAGGCAATTCGAAGCACACATTCCGAAACGGTATTTATGGATGAAAATTGAGATAAACAACGCCGAGTGTGTGAAATAAAGGCTTCAGAGGAGCGTATATTGCGTCAAGTCAAATTAAATATATGTGTAGGGATTATCTAGAACTATGAAACGGTACAAATTTTCATCAGTTGAAATGTGGAAAAAGTATACTACACATATTCTTAGATTTGGTATTATGGGGAATAGCCTACGACTCTGGAAAGTGTTAACACTGATAGAAAATAGTGATATCTATAATTCTATAAACTGTTTTTTCAATCCTACTGTTTATAGTCACTCTATTTTCTGTTTTGTTAAACTGTCTGATTGGCAAGTACCTTTTTAAAAAGTTGAGATTTACTTAGACGAAAGAATTTTCGTTTACTTATTTTAATATTCATAAACTTGTATTTTATGATATTTATTTAAATATATATAGAATCCTGGGTACATATTTAAAAAATTACTACCTGTGTAATTAAAAACTTTTACAATGTTTGACAATTCTCTGTATTGAATAATTAAAATATTTTTCTTTTTTTTTTCTCAGACGCATTTTTATTTTTATATTTGTTGGTATTATCTAAAGGCGTCAACCTATTGGAGATTGAAAAAGAAACATGTAAAATGTCGGTGACGGTTGGTTTAAAGTCTGAATCGATGTTTAGCGTGGTTGCCATAGATGTTTAATAAAGAATCTTGGTTGAAAACGCAATTACGGATTTGTAATTTTCGATCGATAATTTTTTGTTTGAGCGGAGATCTGAATTTAAAAGTGAAAAATCGTAAAAAATGCCTTGTCAACCCGATAAAATAGAGCATTAAATATATCGCGTTTACAAAACACAAAACACAGTTACGAAATTACGATGTATCTACACGTGAAGTTTGTCTCCTTTGTTATGAAATCCTATTACGTAGTTGTAAATGTAAAAATATAAATATTTGAAACAAAACAAAAAAAACAACGAAAAATGTTTTTTTTAAAGAATACATTCATAGAATTTAAATTTCAACAGTAAATAAAACACTTAAAATCCTAATTAATTAAAGGAGAAACGATTTATTTGAAATGACGCAATTAGGAATGTGAAACAGAATAGGAATTAAGTAACAAAATTAACACAAAAGTATGATATGATCATCGTACTTTAAATACGTTTGAAGGAAAATCAAATGCTTTTGTATTAAAGAAAATATCATCTTAAAATATATCTAATTCAAAACCTATATCGGTGAATAATTAACAATATACCCGAAGTGAATGTATTTACTATTGATTAATGGCTAAATGGCCTGAAATGACAAACATTGATATTCCGCCCTCATTGCCCCAGTAATATGATTAATAAATGCAAAATCAGTTGCTCGATTTAAATTTGAAATAAAATTAACTTGAATGGTCATCACTCATTTATTTTCGAAAACTAATAACTGGCCAACGTAAAAGCGGAAGATATTCCAGTTTAAATAGGAGAAGCGGTATATATATATTTATTATTGAAAGAAGATAAACACATTATCTTCTTTAACGATGCGAGATTATATGATAAAAAATGAATAGTTGATTTAAAGAAATGTTTTTTTTTTATGTTGAGTAATAGTTTGTGGAGATAGATTCATCAAACATTAATGGCATACATAAGTAAACTATCTGCCGCGTTGTTTTTGTAAAACACATACAATACCATTCTGTTATGAACGACATTGTTTTTATTTGAACATCAGAATTCTAATTTTAATTACTAAATAGATTCATTTTTTTCTGAATTTTAACAATGTGTTTTTCATGGAACATGAAATTACTGACGCATTTACTCTTGACAATTCGAAATAATTTATTCAAATATATTCGAATAAATGTAAAGCCGCTGGATTAATCTGATTTTATAAATGTCAGTGTTACCTTGAATAATTCTCACTGTGATTTTCCGTCGACACATTATTTATTAATTCGAACAACTATGGCGTTCTATTTATTAGAAAAATATTTAATTATTACAGATATATTAAGGAAACAATTATTTTTCTAAATTGGTCTGTAAGATTCTTCTGCAAAAATTATTCTCACACAACAGCCAAGAGAGAATTTACTCAGCCAAGAGAGAATTTACTGAAACCACTAAAAAACACATCGAACCACACAAATTAGGAAATCGTGACTTCTGAAAAATCTACAAAAGTGTAGTAAATAATGGGCAATCAACAATTCCCCCGCTAACCAACAATCACAAGGTTGTTTGCTCAACAACCGACAAGGCTAATATGCTTGCCAGCCGGTTTGCCTCGAACTCCACACTGGACCCTTCCAACCACCCCCTGCCTGACTTTCCTTTGCGGACAGACGTCACGCTAGACGATCTAAATATCACCCCTGCTAAGGTACATGCTATCATAAAAAATCTTGACACTTCAAAAGCATGTGGACCTGAACTGATCCCAGCTGCGCTATTAAAAGGTGCTCAGTCGAAGTAGCTCCAGTTCTCTCCAAACTCTACAACCAATGTCTTAATGAATCATGCTTTCCGGGCTGTTTGAAAACTGCTCCTGTTGTACCAGTATTCAAGAATTCTGACGAAAAAACTGACCCATCAAATTATCGCTCCATTAGCCTCCTCCCACTTTTCGCCAAAATATTTGAGACCATAATCAACCATGCTCTAGTCCATCACCTTACAGATGCTAAACTTCTGACTGACAAACAATATGGATTTAGACAAGCCCGTTCCACAGCTGACATCCTCACTGTAATCTCTGAACGTATATACCCTTCAGTGGACAAAGGGGGGAGGGCAGAGCGGTAGCTCTAGATATATCAAAGGCTCTTGACAGGGTATGACATGAGGGTCTTCTCAGGAAAATTTACGGTATCACTGGTAGAATACTTAACATAATTAAATCCTTCTTAGATAAGAGAAAATCCAGGTTGTCCTCGACGATCGAACATCAAAACAGTGTGATATAAATGCGGGAGTGCCTGAGGGGTCTATTCTTGGACCTCTATTGTTCCTGATATTTATTAGTGACCTCCCCGACAAAACTGCCTCTGAGATGGGTATATATTCTTATGACACTGCACTCTATAACAGGCATGACAGGAAAACTAATGAATACATATCTAAAGAAATGGGGGAAAACACTAGAGGATGACCTCTAATCTGTAGTGGAATGGAGGCATAAATGGATGGTCACATTCAATGCTGCCAAGACTAAATTGGTTTCCTTCAATAATTACAAGAAACCTTCTCTGCCACCAATAGCAATGGTAAATGACTCCCTGTCTGAGAGTACGTCGTTCAAAATCCTTAGCCTAACGTTCACAGGAAACATGAGCTGGAACAATTACATTGAACACATTGCCAAGGCCGCTGCGAAAAAGGTAGGCTCTCTCTACCGTGCTAGAAAACTACTAACACCTGAAAGTATCCTGTACCTCTATAAGGCATCCATTCGCCTATGTATGGAGTATTGTTGTCACATTTTGGCTGGTGCATCTGCTACTAGTCTATCGCTCCTAGACAAGGTTAAAAAAAGAGTCGCCAATCTGATAGGCCCTGAACTGGCATCTAAACTTCAGCCTCTGTCCCATCGACGAAACGTTTCATCCCTCTGCTTGTTCTACAAGTATTTTAATGGTGGATGTTCGACGAACTGCATACACTTGTGCCCCCACGACGTTTGCCTCGACAAACCCGACAGGCAGCTAAATCCCACCCCCACACAGTAGATATCTCTAGATGTAAAATATCTTTCTACTCCGGTAGTTTCTTCCCCAGAACCGCTAGACTCTGAAATTCCATTCCAGGTTCCTGCGTCCCTAACTGTACTGACATGCAGAATTTCAAGTGTAACGTGAACCGACATCTTGCTGCTCAAATCCCTACATAGTGCCCCAGTAGTTTCTGCCCCTGATAGTAGCCCCCTAAACCAAAGTGACAATGTGCCTTGTTTGGGGTTAAAATGTAAAAAAAAAAAAAAAAAAAAAAAAAAAATAGAACACTTAGACACTAAGAAACACAGTATGTTTAAAAACGCAGCTGCCTACAAGGCTATAGTGCAAACGCAAAACAATCCAAGAAATAGAAGAAATCAATAAGAAATTACTAAATATATATAAACCTACATAACAAAAATATAACCCTACCAGAAGCTCGTAACCTAGCCGATATTCTGAAAAAATTAAAAAAATAAAAAATAAAATATAGCATACTACTGGACTAAATATGCAAACAACAAAAGCAAATTTAGCAAACATCACATCTGAAGATATATTTTTAATTACTCATTGAATCATGGAACTAATGGAATAATAAAAAATAACAATAAAAAACTAATTAAATCTGAGCAAAACTCACAATCCAAATCTAAACTCAAAAACTCATAAAACCCCAAAGTGATAGAATATCCATAGAAAGAACTCCTCTCATCCACAAGAGACACCAAAAAGCACTTATCAAGGATAAAGGAAATAAACCACCAACCAACAAAAACCAAAATAAACAGCCCAAGCTCACATTCCAAATCAATTCAAAATAGATTTGAGGAAATGGACATGGAAGTTCGAAGATCACACACTAACAACTAAGAAAAGTTTAAAGTAAATACATAAAATCAATCACAACCCTAAATATTATCAAATGTAACTACACAGAACCGTAAATATCTGCACTATTTACATCCCACTCCAGAATCTAATAAACGAAACAGAGCTGAACGAAAGGTAAATAAAACCCTTTTAACTATTAGATAATGTTAATAGCCACAATAATATATGGGGATCTGCATACTTGCATAAGAAAAGAAAACCCCCTTTTTTTTTTAATTATAAATGACAATTACTTGTGCATATTAAACAATAATTAAACAATATACCCTCATAAAAATATCCCTAAGCTATCAGTCTCTTGTTTTACTCGGTTTCCCAGCACTTTTTTCAAGATTCTGGCGGTTACAAACAATCAACTTTCTGAAGTGCTCCAAGGGATTCCAATTATCTCAATCCACTTGTAAAATCACACTGCCCAGAGCTCTCATCGCCACTAGTAGAACTTCTTCCTGATAAAACATTCACAATCCTTTTATCTTCCCTTTAAAGTTTTGGTACTATTCGACTTTATACTTTCTTCACCACATTCACATGAACTGGCGTTGCTATATCAGTGAGGATTGCTTTATTCTTTTATTTTGCAAGATGACTAAATTTGGTCATCTTCATTCAATCCTAATTTCTTATAAGATTGTCATATTCCTACATTAATTTCACATTATTACTTTCCACTACCTTTCTGGAACCTACTCGTACCATTTTCACTGCATTGCTATTTTTCCTGCATATCTCGCAGTGCGCATTTATTGCAACATTGTCATGCCGCTCACTGTGCTGATTCTTAGTAAACCTCTCAAAACTACTGCTGAGGCGTTGTGCATTCTTGACTTTATGATCACACAGTCTTCATAGGGAACTTTAGCTTTTTTAATCAATGTGATAATGCAGATAAGTTGTCCTGGGTGCTATATAGGATATTAAGAGTTCTGTCTGAACATTAAAATTACATTTTAACAAACATCGCCAAGTATTTCGTGTCAACTTCCTCTTCTAGATCTCTACTGAATTGGTTATTCTCCATCCACTTATTTTTGTCTTTTTCATCATTTATTGATTCAATGCTAGTTACTAGTTCGCTGCATTGTGTTTATATTAAATGCTGACACTCAATTTATAAGCTTCACGTTACTATTTATTATTGAATAAACATAAACCTATTTTCTACAGTTAATACGCATAATTATTGATCTTTCAACTCCTTTATCTTTTCAAGTATTACCTATCGATATCAATCTTTGGGTGACGAAATGCAGTCATCTTCATAGTTTTCCTTTTTTTCTGCCCATATCTTATTTTTACATAGACGTCACCACTTATCAAGGCCGATAGGCCACTCAAGGATAAGGGTTAAAGAGTGTAGAGTAGTCAAAAGGACAATATAGTAATCGATAGTAATGGAAGTTCGGTAAATTTGTTAACTTAAGTGGAACGGCTCATAAGAAACTTGTTCACGTTGGACTTGAAGACAACCATATTATAGAAAGCTGGAAAGCAGGAAAACGGTAGACAATTCTACAGGCGTGCAGTTCTAAGGAAGAAGCTTTATCATGGAATCTATGTTTAGGTTTAGGTACAGATAAAGAGTAGGGAAAATTATTGATAATTTTTTTCAGCTAGTCTAGTGTTTCTTGTGAAAGTTTGGCGAGGGGGGACCATAGATTGAAGCCCAGTCGAACACTTTCCATGAAAGTAACGATAAAGCAGAGACAAACTAGCAAAATCTCTTCTGTGAGACAGAGGTTGCAGCGAAGAGAAAAGGACATCTCCCACCAGGCCCCGAAGTCTATTTTGAACTCTATCAAGGCAGGACAAGTCTTTTCTAGCCCATATCTCTATGCTCATTTTTTCCATTGAATAATATCTGCCTCGTGTCAAACATGAAACTGTGAATATTTTCTTTTCATCATTAGAAGAAGATGAAGAACTAACCCTAGTCTTCTTTGTATTCTTTTTCTAGAAATTCTTGCGTTTCAGCTATTTTAATTTTATATTTCTACAATTTCTAAGTCGATGTATCGTTCTTCCGGAACATCTTTTCTCATTTCCCCGATTCAAGAGCGTTTATCCATTATTACCCTTTTAAATTGCATGCCAAATAATCTACCTATTTCGTTTCTGAAAGTTGTAACAGTTTTCAGAAGCATACCTAACTGTCTTCTTTATTTTATACAAGTTTAAGCTATCCATATATAATAAATAGTTAATTCGTTTCTCTGTCATTCTCCATACATAACACGCAATTAAATTCACGTAATCTAAACGACAAGAGTATCAATTAAAACGAAAACAATGGTGACAAACTGTCACGCTGAAACAACTCTTTTTATACATGAACTCGCCCCAAATCTCTTTCGTTTTACGCCTATGACACTTTTCATTCTTTCCTTATACTTTTCAATAAATTTCACACATTCGTCGTAATTCCGAATATTTACCTACATATCTTAAACAGTTATACAGGATAGGATCATATGATTTGCAGTTTGCAGTAATCCATCCATGGCAGAATACCCCACAAACGAAGTTGTCTTGTCGTGCATGCAGTCCATACATATTTGCCATTCTTACTCAGAGGCTCTTGCTCTAGCTTGGTCATGTGCGCAAAATAGAAGACGGTTTCATCCCAAAAGACATCATATATGGCGAACTTGCCACTGGAACATGCCCCTCCGGACGAGCAACTCTTAACTACAAGGATACTTGCAGTAGAGACCTGAATACTTGTGGATTTCTACCACAATATATCGAGTTGGAGTAATCTGATTGCATAGACTGGCGAGCAAATGTCACTGCCGGCATCAAATTAAAAGAGAAGAAGAAAAACAATGACAAAAATGGGAAGAAATGAGAGACCGCAGGTGAGAAATGGTATCCGTTTCTACCGCCTCAACATCCTTTCTACTGACTTATCCTGCAGTAATTGCCTACTTAGCGGCAAATCTAAAATTTGAGTATTTAATTGAGTTATTTGTGAGGGTTTTTATTTCGTGGTTTTTGCGAATGTTATTTGGCATAGACTTATCATTGGTAGCATTAAGGTTTACGCCTGTACAGTTTGCTGCTGATTCGACGGAAGATAGGAGTGACTGGGCGCTAATGAGTTTGTCAGACAACAGTGCAATGTCATCAGCAAAATCAGCACAGGCGATGTAAAGTGCAGGATTACGTGAACTACTTCTCGGTTGATACATCAGTCAATTGTCATTGATTGTATCCCAACAGATACATATGATGTAGTCTATTACAATGCTGAAAAGGGAATTTACTATAAACATGATTGACGTGTGCAGAAGATTAAATTAGATTAATTACTTATCTAAGAGGGCTGCTCATCAAGTAGTTCTTTCCATTAGAGTTGAAGAAAACTATGCTGTAATTGGTTTGGAAGCCGACATGTTCTTTTTCCCGCGGATCATATGTCTATGAAAGAGAATTTGTTCATGGAATTTGGAATTCAGCAGCCACGTAACTGTTGTATCATTACAATGCTCTTTATTTGATTATGCTGAATTTATTTTCGGCAAACTGAGTTCTAAACACGAACTAGTATGCATAAATCACATTGTCCTGTTCTACGTGTATTTCCAATGGCAAGTTTCGCATTTTTCTTATTAATTTAGAAAACAAAATGCTAGAGAATTAAACAGAAACACGTCACTATTTTCCATACGATCTCTATTATCATTTACCAGAGATACGACAACGTAACTGAACACACAGGGACTAATGCGCTATTGGCATTGTCGAGATTATAGTCATCCACGGCATCCATTAAGCAAAACACGCACACCATGTCGTGTTCTACTTTTAAAATACAACAACACGCACCGAAATAAAATAAATCGCTGTGTAAAAATCAATGAATATCAGTCTCCCTCTCTTCACCTTCGAGATTTTTTTTTCCGAGATGATTCCTACGTTTCATTTTTTTGTGTTTTACTGTCTACCGTTGGGATTGGCAAAGACGAATAAACAGGAGTGCCAACTAGCGTTCAATCGATACCAACGTATTTACGCGCGTAAAGAACGCGTCACTTCCTTATTCGCGATTTAGTTGTCGTAGGCAGGTCATCGAGAATTTTATCGATTTCTTCATCACACCTTGTCAGCTAGAATTCATGAAATTAGACGGCATGTCCAAATTTTCTTAAGACCATTGTTCGATATTGGTTGAGCCGATTACACATTTTAAGAATTGCACTCAGCTTCGTCTTTAACAATTTATGAACACTCTAAACGGTGGGTACACTATAGAACATAGGTAGATGCTTCCTCCCAAAATATTATTTAACGGCATGAATTGATTTTTTGTGCGTCTTCTAAACATTTGACAAACATAATACACAAACGAATAGCCGCATTGTACACATGGCAACCAGTGATAAAGTTTTAATTAGAATCAAACATTTTTTTTATTAAAATGTATAGATTATGACATTATTGAGGCTGAGACAACGGCATATAATTTTCATTGCTTTGGCTCTCGAGTATGTATCCGTTAGTATCTGATATGCTTTTATACAGAGTTATGTGGTGTCTAACTGTGTCGAATATATACTCGAGAGTAAAAACAATGAAAAGAACATGATATTGCCATATCCCTACTCATGATTTTGTACTGATTATGTTTTAAGCAAAAAACATATTACGTAAAATAAGAATTACCATAAAATGATTGAAAAATTGTACATTTAAAAAAAAAGCTGTTAGATTTATTTAATTAAAACAATTATACAGTCTCATCGATTCTCATTTACTTTGATAGTTTGCTTGATTTGAAATAAATATCCTAACATAATATCTACATATATATAAAATGCATCTCATCTCTTTGTTTAATAGTTTATTCCTCATGTACTCTGAAACAGTTAGTACTGATTTATATAAATTTTACATAATTTGTCTTGGAGTATTCTTATATAGGTTTTGGATTGAAAAGCCTACAATAAGTACCGAAAATTGATAATATAAAAAATCCGGCTGGAAAAGTAATAATACAATTTTGACCAAAGTTAATACACTGATACAACCTTGCATCACAAGTGGATTTGAAAAGTTTTATCAACGCACAGGCAGAAGGTACTTGCATGAATTATAAGGCGTTCGTACTTTGACAAATCACTTGCAGGTTCGAAGTGAAAGAATTTGCTTAGAGTAGAATTGAATCATGATATTTGAGTTTTGTATTCTAGATTCTCATTAAGGTCATTATAGGAAATAATGTTATAGAATAAATTATAGATTCTCCACACGATGTAATGTACACTAGAATGTTTTGTGGACAAAAAAACTGCCCGGACCAGTGGAGGATCTTCACCGATTACTGCGGCGGGGTTCTGATTAATTAAATCAATCACTTGACTGAAAATTAGCCGTGTTTACTAAATTCGATGACAATAAAAATATTCGAATTGTAAAACATTCGTTGATCCCAATTTAATACTGAGCGACGGTGATTAATTTTGCTGGTGTGAGCTTATTTATTACATATTTTTTATATATGCTGTAAATAATGATTATACTTTGATGGGAAATCCATGATAAGTTTATTGTGGGTGTATACATATATATATATATATATATATATATATATATATATATGTATATATATATATATATCGAGCCAGAGATGTCTCGTGTCGCGGGGTTCGAATCGTTCGACTGGTAGTAATCGTGACACCCTGCACTGAAGAATCCCGAAAGGATGAAACACTAGTGTCTGTAGGTATTTAATTATTATAGTAAAAAAATAATTATATATATATATATATATGTAAGTAAATTTTTGGTACAACAAAATGGAAGGAGAAATTTCAGAGGAAACATAATTTAATTTAAATACCAAAAAACAAGAAATGGGCAGGTGAAATTAAAATTTCCTTAAGGCCTTATCGTCTGACCCTCTAAGAGGAAACGTCAGAATAATAATTAAAAACTAAGAAAACGAACGAGGGAAGAGGGGAATTTTGGTTTCAGTTGGAAGAACAGTGAAAAAAAAATTCTCACTGTTCAGGTGGTTTTAAATCAATGAATATCTCCAGCTGATGTTTCAGAATCTTTTGTCTACACAGGCTAGGTCGAGAGTTGTTAATAACTAACGCCTCAATGATATTGAGATGATAGTTCGACCTAGCACTGTATAAAACAGAAAACCACCCATCGGAATATTGATCGGCACACCTATTTATACTCAACAGGTGATTGCCAATTGCGGACTCATGAGCTTGGGAGTGCCCGGATGTTCTCGAAACCTGGTGTAGTCGAATATCCCGAGGGATATGTTGGGATATTCTCATTTCTAATCTTTGGGATGTTTTGCCAACGTAGTCAGCTCCACACTGACAAACGAATTTATAAACAACAGAGTTCTTTTGAATGGTTGGCAAAACATCTTTACGAAAAGAAGAGAAAAAGGTTCGAGTTGTGTAAACTACTCTAAGCATAGTAGCTGGAAAACAACGTTGGGTAGCAGAAGAAATCCTTTTAACAATATGAAGGCCATCAGGACCCAACCATGGTAATTTTAGATAAATGGGACAACGTGATGGACCAATATGTTTACCACTATTAAATATAGTAATTTTACGTTCAATAGTAGATTTTATTATCTTAATGGGATATCCATTATTAAGAAAAATATTTATGATTTCACCAAGTTCCGTATCAAGACGGTTTGGTGAACAAATCATAAGTGCACGATGCGTAAGAGCGCTAATGAGGTTTATTTTTCTAGACTGAGGGGCAAAAGAAAACCAATTTCTATAAACAGAGGTCTCAAACGTAGTACCAACTTTAGAAACACGAACGTCGAGGAATGGGAGAGAGCTACAGTCTTCAACCTCCATGGTAAATTGTAAAGATGGATGCAGGTTACAAAGAAGACGAAGAAACTGTTCAGCTTCGCTCCGAGAGGGAAAGCATGCAAAAGTATCATCAACGTAGCGTGTGTAGAATGCTGGCTTAGTAATTTTGGAAAATAATTCGTTTTCCAAAAATCTAACGAAAATGTTGGCTAACGAAGGACCAAGAGGGCTACCCATAGATATCCCATCAATTTGACGGTACATAATGTTGTTGAAACTAAAGGAGACTGATTTAGTAGCAAGTTCCATCAGTTCAACGAAAATTCGTTCAGGAAATTGTGGAGATTTTAAGGGGCCACGGTATAAATAGTCAGCACAAATACCAATGGTTTCATCCAAAGGTATATTAGTAAAAAGACTATTAATGTCAAAGGAAGCCAAGAACTCGGTATTTTTAGATAAAGGTAATTTTTGTATCTGAGATACGAATTGAAAAGAATCAGAGATACAATGGACGAATAAAAAGAAAGCACAGGTTTAAGAAGATCAACCAGCCATTTACCAAGTTCATGTTGTGCAGAACCCAGCATAGATAAAATGGGTCGCAAAGGAATGTTGGGTTTATGGACCTTGGGTAAACCGTACATTCTAGGCCTTTGAGAACCGATGGGTCGGATTCTATCATAAATCTCCTTAGAAATATATCCGCTTTTATGAAGTTGGAGAAATCTTTTCTGGATTTTTATTTCCATACGAAAAGTATCATCATGGCTTAAATCACCCAAACGGAGAAATTTACTTTTATCGTCCAATATATATATGTATTCCTGCCTTGATAGAGTTCAAAATAGACTTCGTAGCCTCGTAGGAGATGTCCTTTTCTCCTCCTTGCAACCTCTATCTCACAGAAGAGATGTTGCGAGTTTGTCTCTAATGTATCGTTATTTTCATGGAAAGTGTTCAACTGAGCTTCAATCTATGGTCCCCCTCGCCAAACTTTCACAAGAAACACTCGTCTAGCTGTAAACACTATCAATAATTTCCCCCACTCTTTATCTGTGCCTAAACCTAAACGTAGATTCCATGAGCAAAGCTTCTTTCTTAGAACTGCACGCCTGTGGAATTGTCTTCCGTTTTCCTGCTTTCCGGCTGACTACAATATGGTTGTGTTCAAGTCTAAAGTAAATAAGTTCTTGATGAGCCGTTCCATATAAGTAATTAAATTTACCAAATTTTCATTACTAATGATTACTATATTGACCAATTTCTACTGTACACTCTTTAACCCTGATCCTTGAGTGGCCTCTGGGCCTTGATAATGTGGTGATGCCTTTGTAAAAAAAAAAAAAAATATATCGTTTTTATGGGCTAAGTATTAAATATACTTTGTGAACCGGAATACATTTTATTGCTATTATTCTATGGATTCCCCCTTTCTCAAATAAGGATTCCTTTATGTAATTGTTTAAAGTAATTTTTATGATTTCATAATTCAATCTACTTATGTCGCAATGAACATTTATTTTTACTAACCCACGATCATTTCTTTATTTGTATCGCCATCTCCAAATCTATTTGTGATAAATGTCAAACAAGTAAAATATTCGCTTAGTTTCCTAATATAACGTTGTGGTTTGGTTCCAAGCGCACTTGATGCGTGTTTTATTTTATTCGATTTAAAGCTACGTTTCTATTGAACTCTATTCTTGACGTTAATCTTGCGTCCCCTACACAGAGTTCAAACATTTCAAAATACACCCGCCAGATACAACGCGGCTCTATACAAATATACCTTTTCCTCCAAATTTAAAATATTGCAAGGAAGAAGAAAAGACAAAAATAAACAAAACAACACACTGAAGATGGAGTGTACCTCCGAAATATCTTTGTTATAAATTTCAAACAAGTAAAATATTTGTTTATTTTTCTAATATTACATTGTGATTAATTTTCAAGCGCACTTGATGCGTATTTAATTTTATTCAAATTAAAACAAGGCTTCTATTGAACTCTCATTCTTGACGATATCTATCTATATATATATATACATACATATATATAAATACATATATATATACACATACATATATATATACATAAGCATATGTATAAATACATATACGAACATATATATATACATACATATATATACAAATACACATATATATACATACATATATATATATACATATATATACATATACATGAATACATACATATATATACATATATATATACATACATACATATATGTATATACATACACATATATACATGCATATATACATACACTGCTGATCAAAAATGTAAGATCACTTAATTTTTTAAAAATAAAAGTTTTATTTGGATAGATTTTAAACTCTTCCGATTATGGCTACATATACTACAATATAAAATGTTACGGAAACAAAATCTATATTCCAAAAATTTTATTTAACAATTTGCATTTTTATTAAAGTAGGCTTTTTACACATAATCAAAATTTTAAGACCAGATATAAAATGTTAGATTTATTGCAATTCTAACGTTTGTAGTTCAGTTAAAGATTAACAATAGTTGTGTAAAGGCAATACCATGATTAAATCAAGAACACTTACCGATGTTGAGAACTCTAGAATTCTAGAATTCCATTAGCAATGTTTGTCAGAGCGAGCGATATTAGCTAAGGTAAATCGCATAAAACTGTTATTTACACATTTTCAAAGATCACTGAGAATTTTGGAAAAGCTAAATCCTTTGGTATGACCTCCAAAAGTTCTCCTCCTTTGAGTAGGAGAATTCAACGGGGTGTTATGAATGACAGGGGACTTTATACTAATCAAATTAAGACGGTTAAACATTCTTGTTACAGTCCAACAACCATCAGACGACACTGAAATCAAAAAAGAATAGTAAATAAGCGTAAACAAATTACTCGATTACTGCTACGTCAAAAAGTGGACTGCTTAAGATTATGTCGTGAATACCAAACCTGGGACTTTGAGAAGTGGAAGAAAGTCCTGTTTTCTGATGAGCAAAAATCAATTTAGATGGTCCTGATTGCTTCCAGCGATATTAGCATGACAAAGACATGCCCCTTGAATTTCTTCCACGCGCCACAGTTGTGGAGGGTCCGTAATGGTACGGAGTGCCTTTTCTGACAGAGGGGCGATAGAGCTCCAGGTGGTGCAGGGTCGTTAGACAGCAGCTGGTTATGTTAGCATGCTACAAAAAGCACTTTTGATGATGGAGAGTCATCGTCGCTATGGGGATAGACGGTTATTTCAACAGGATAATGCTGCAACCAACACTGCAAACAGACATTGAGTTTTCTACAAGATAATGGGGTATATTTATTGACACACATACGCATGCTCACCAGACTTGAACCAAGTTGAAAATGTTTGGGGATGGATAATAAGAGACGTTTTTCGAAGTTGCAAACAATATTAAAGAAAGATTATGTTCATGAAGCTATTTTTATAAACTGGAGCATGATCTCCTGCACCTTTATGGACACCCTTATTTCTAGCATGGCCAAAGGATGTTTGAAGTCACCAAAAGAGGTGGAGGTAGAACTCATTATTAAGTTTGATTGTTGAATGTTTACATACACTTTTTCATACACTGTTTGTACAATTTAATAGAATTTTTCTCTAGTCTTATAATTTTTATCATGTATAAAAAGCCCAATTTAATAAAAATGTAAATTTTAAAAATAAATCTGTGTGATGTAGCTTTTTTGTTTCCATAACATTTTAGATTGTAGTATTGGTAACCTTAAGAGGGAAGAGTTTATCTAACCTAATAAAAAGTATTTTTTAAAAAGAATGTTAAGTGCTCTTAAATTTTTGATCAGCAGTGTATACATACGTACATATATGTACAAATATATGCATACACATATATATATGCATATATATATATATATGTATATATATATATATATACCTACACATATTTACATATATATATACCTACATATATATGTATATATATACATATATATACCTACTATATATATATAAATACACACACACACACATATGTATGCCTACATACATATATATGTATATAAACACACACACACACCCACACACACACATATATATATATATATATATATATATATATATATATGTATATGTATACAATTAGGCCAAATGCGTACATGGATCTGTCGCTTTTCACCCGTTTCACGTTTAAGATGCATGCCTTTTCTCATTATATCTGTAAAAGCAGTTGTTGATTGATGAACATCTGTAGCACAGCCGATCAATACTCGCTTAGCTCATCGATGTACTCAGGTCAAAGTAATGTCTATATTTTTATGACTTATACAAACTACATTTTTGAGATCATTTATGAATGCCAACGATACAAATGCCTATTACAACATATTGAAAAGCATCGGTGAGAAATAACTTTTCTGATATCTCTCCTTTATCTATTACATATGCTGATATTGCTATTTCATGCTCTCCTCTCATCAGCCATTATAGAAGTCTTACGTAATTCAAAATCTTACACCAAGAAGTTAAACAGGAGCTTCGACAGAAATATTAACGAGTAC
>NC_136492.1:82069984-82184984 GCF_053919585.1 Euprymna scolopes | reverse complement strand
CCATTTTGTTGAACCAAGAATTTACTTATATATATATATATATATATATATATATATATATATATATATATATATATATATATATATTAGGTGTCCATTTTCTCGGCATGGTAATAACACTTAAAGATCATGCGCTTCGAGATGAGACTGTCTAATAATAACGGTGTTCTTAAAACGAAAACACATTAGTGTTATTGTTTTTTTTTCTTTATCTTCACAAAACGCAATTTTATGCTACAAAATCAAATACAAAGACAACAACCTGTTACACAGAAATATCAAATATATCACCATGAATGCATATGTGAATATATGCAGAAATTGAGGAATAAAACCTTTTTACAAAATTTCGTTATTCGTCCAAATAAACGTATGTTGTGAAATAAAAACGCGTTTGCATCATATTTTTGTTTCGTAGCAATTTATACTCTTTATAAACCTTTTATTATTCTCCAATTTCACTCAGAATTTATAATATAATTTTAAAAATATTACGACAAAATTTAAATTAAAGAAAATTTCGCTTAATTGGTGTCTAAGGACTATGGATTTTGTAATCATATTTGCTAAACTCCTTTAAAATCCTTTACAAATCTGATTTAATCAAGAAGTTTGCCTCTACTGTGTATTGAAAAATCGCATAAAAATATTTCAAAGAGGAGAACATTTTTAGAATATTTCTTAATTCATAAATAACTGTTTGTAAAATTTCACAAATATCGGAGGTATATTACTCTTTGCAAAGGCGGTTACTGCTTTTGTATGAAAGTAAATATATCCAACACTACCAGACATTATGACAAAATAATGTGTTCCATACTTCATAATTATAATTAATTTATTATTATATACTTAAATTTTCTGCATACAATTATATATATTTTGGTCTACATACAAAACTTAATATATAGAGTATTCTAACCTATTCAAAACATTATATTTCAGATTTAGGAGAACATCGGTGCAAAATAGTGAATATTAATAAAGTTAAATTTGCCAGGTGAAGGTCGAAAGACAGCATCAGGAATATGCACACGTAACATAATACCTATTGGTTCATGTTTTTATTGTTAGCCTTGAAGCAAATATGTCTACATATCTCAGGCATTTACGTCAAAGGAAAAAGTTAATCGTAAGCTAAACGTTTTGGTTTCGTGTCCCCGTCGTGGCGCCTGGGTCATTTTTTTAAACTTTTAAAATTATAAATATATAGTATGTTCAATATAATCTCCATATATAATATTTGGATTGCAGAAATCCGCTCTGGACTCAATTACCGTAGGTTTGCGATAACAGATGCCACATACAAATTGATTATGTCTAGACTATTAGTCATATCTTTGATATAAAATAACTAGAAGAGAATAAGTTATTCCTAAGTTACTAGCTATTTATCTATGAATCTCTCCAGCTATTTATTCATATCATCTATCTATCTCTCTATCTCCCTATCTCTATCTATCTAACTGGAGAGGTGAATAAGAGATGGATATGATGATTTTTCATAAAACCTGTCAAATATAAGAAAGCTAGATCATAGACAAGTTTACCGGAAGATCTTATCAGCTGATCGGAACTACACGTTGATCGGGTAAGCTAAGGATGACTGAGTGTTGGAATTTGGACACGGTGAATAGCCGTTGAGTTTGTGATTGTCTCCACGCTCCTTGAGAAGGAGGTGACGTGTCTCTCAATGGAGAGTGTTAAAGACCACAAGAACAGTACTCACTTTCCCATTTCATCCGCGTTGTCATCTGGACACGTGAAATACAAACTAACCCCAACTATTGTTTTGAAGTAAATGTCTTCAGCCTAACAGATTGCAACCCTCCAAGAACATAAATTCCAGATGGGCCAGTGTATGTAAGGTATGCCGGATATATGACACCCACCTACACACACACGCGCATATAAATTTAGATGAAGACGGAACATAAAACGTGCATATATATATGTATATATATATATATATGTATATATATGTATATATATATATATATATATATATATCAACATTAATAGATGAGCACGGTTTGGAAAATGAAGAACCACTAAACACATTAGTAACGCATTAAGGACACGTCATAAACCCTAAACGTATGCAGCTGTTTAGATGGGGCCGTTCATGTTAGCATGTCGTAACATTTTATGTAACTTTAGAACGCCATTTTCGTCACATTTTGATGTTATAATAAAATCCTACATTATATCGTAGGAGCAACATTATCACAATCGCAACCATCTTAGGAAGAAGTAATTCCAGTTTGCTCTAAATATTAAGTCCTCCTACGTTCCTAGTACTAATTTAGAGGAATTCTGCACTTTCGACAGATATGGGGGGTATCGTTTTTTACTGGATCATACATTTCTAGACATGATATAATTCTCCCCTTTTCCGGTTCAAAATAACAAAGTATCACCAGATTAATTCCGCTCAATCTAGTCGGCTTTACTCTGACAATTCCTATATCCCGGATTAACAGTATTCGTCTGCTAAACGAACGCTAATATACCATAAAATATAGCGTCGCAATAGTACCTACTTTTGCACTCTGAGTAAATAGGTTGTTTTTTACATTTAACAGCGTAAGTTTGCATTTCATATCCCTCTCCCTCACTGTATATATCTGCCAAACTGTCTCTCACTCGCTCGATCTCTCCTTTTCTCTTTCTCCCTCGCTTTTTACATTTTAGCAAGGCGATGCCGAAGAAAAAACAACACACATTTATTTCCTTTCTCTCTCGCTCGTTCGCCTTGTACATTTGTTCCAGTAATTTATTATATTTTCTAGACATAGTTATGTTTTTTATGTACTTTATTTAAATATACTTTATTTAAACCTGCGGCATATATTACGATCTTCGCCAGAATTAAAAAAAAATGTTTGGACAATATCATCTACTGGATTCTCGACATTGTGCACATGTCATTTTGTTATGGGTGAAAGCTAAATTCATACATTAACTCCACCACTACAATTTGCCTTAAAATGGCGACTTTAATAGGTTTTCGACTATGCTGATTAAGAAAGTATGCATTCTAATTCACTGGATGTCAGGTTTGTACACACGCTTGATGAAGAAATCTACTTCTCTCCCACCGAAAATCTCCCCCACACTTTTTGCATCTGCCGGTAAATATGCAAACAACGGTTAAATTTGGGGGATTGCTTTTCCATGCCTCTGAGAACACAACAGAGTTGTCTACTTCGAAATACTTTTTTTGTCATTGGGCTGTGTGCGGTGTCTATGTGCCGTTTTAAGATAGTGAGGTTTGTGATATCTATTCCGAAAGCCGTTCTTAACATTGGGAGTTAAGGATGTTTATTCCAAACGCCGTTCTTAACATGATAATATTAAAATAACTGAAGAAAAATCGTAATTGTTTTGTTTTACATGTTAAAAAACGACGTCATAAACTGGAGTTTAATTTAATACTATTGGTGGAAGATTTGAAAAAAAGAAGATGTGAACAACTAAAAGAAGGCAGCTAGAACTGCTACAGCTGATTTTGATAACTCTAAACAGTTGGCATATAATGATAATCCCTAACATCTAAAACTTCTGTTTTTACTTTCAACAATTCTTCTAATGGGTTATTTTTTGTAATCTTATTAATTCCTGCTGATAAATGCATTTCTTTAATAGCTGTTTGTTATTCCAAACGCACCTACATATAATTAGTCTAAACCAATGCATTTGTCCATAATTGCCGGCCTTTTATTAATTCCATATAGCGTATATAACATTGATTTCTCTACGTGATTTTATAACTATAGTATATTTAGATAACTCTTGATACATCACTATACTGACAGACACTTGTGTTCCATGCTTACGCAATCATTAGTAGAAGCTAAAGTATATTTTATTATAAAATAAAAGAGCGTTGCCAATGCTTACGTGAATAAATCATATATTACTTAAAAATCACGCTTTAACCTTCTTAATGTCATAGAACATGCCCCCAAAGATTTTAAAAATACAATATTTAGCAAATAATGTAATGTTTCAGTAATAATGAAAAATTGTGATAATCGTTTGGTCGATCGATTAAGTTAGCGTGATCGAGTAAGTTCTCTCCATAACTACAACTGACGATTTTTACTTACAACTGACATTTCAAATTATCCAGACTAGCAGTGAAACTCATTTCAATGAGAACATCGTTTGCTTCTCCATTTGACGTAAATCTTATATTTTTCTCTATTTTCATGCAAAAAAAAAGAAATAGTATATAATATAAATTGTTTATTATATACAAATAGTCAAACACGAGTAAACGTTTTTTTTTTCGGAGATCTGCTTGGAAAACTACGTATTAATTTATCCCAACGATATAAGCTCATAATTAAACATACATTTACGGTAAGATTCGAATTTTCCGTTTTCCTAGACATCAATAACATATAATAAGCAAACACACACACATCTCTCATCGAGATCTACTTTTAAAATAGGACGATTTTTGCGAAATGTAAATATAACATTGCAGAAATAGACGCCGCCGATCCATTTCCCCATCCCCTCCTACCATTGCTCACGATAATTGCGGCGATTCATTCTTTGCGCTTCGTGCTCTCATTGGGATTTCTAAATGCAAATAAACAGGAATGCCGGACAACGTCTAATCGATAATGGACGATCCCAGCTCAGCAACGCTCGAAAAGCACGATTCATCGGTTTCCTTGCGATTCAGTGGTCATTAAGCAGGTTATTGTAAATTATATTGATTTCTTTATCACACCTTGTCAGTGAGATTTCAGGAATCGAACAACAAATACAAATTTCAGAGAATCACGTGCTCAACATTGGTTGAACTGATTGCACATTTTAAAGAATTGCTCTCAGATCCGTCACTGCTTGCCTACAAACACAGACACGGTTGGACAGAAAAGGCTGTATTTTATGCGTAAAATAAATTGTGTTAAGATTTTCTGCGATGTTTTCTAATAAATAATATTGATCACTATGATTAAATAACGTAATTACATATTTGAAAAAAGTATCTATGAATAACAGGTGCAATACTTTTCATGATTTGTACCATTATATTGAAATTAAAATAACATCCTAGCTAATTTATAATTGGATTACATTGAATTAAAATATATTTCAAGTACTAAATAATATTAAGTGTATTAAAATTTATGTGTATATATAATTTAATACAAACTAAATCATATCACGGACAATTTAATAGAGGAATAAAAAGGAATAAAGCGAGGTGTGTTAACATCAAGGTTTCGTCATTATTTCGAGACTTTGGATGAATCAAGACAATTTACTCTATTTCTTTTAACCATTAAGAAATTCTGAATTCAAAAGATATATACTATTAAATTGCATAATATTTCGAACAAAATAAATGATTGTATACATATGATTCATCGATTAACACTTCTGTAACTGCACTGATTTCCTTATTTTGTGAAACTTAAAATAATATCTAAAGGCAATGTCAACAGGTTACCTCTATATTTAAGATCGATTCGTATTCATTTGAATAATTGTAAATCCACATAAAAAAATGTATGACTTTTCACCGTGTTACGTAAAAGTTGGTGCCGATAATAAATCTTTTTTATAGCCTTCAGACGAAATTATTTCTCAACACTGAGGGGAATCAATAAAAAAAAACAGTCAGACAACACTCATATTTTCCTCACAGCTCTAATTAAATTCGAGGACATATCCATTGCATAATGAAAAGAAGTTTACGGTGATTATTTTAAATTTAAGTAATCACAAATTTTGATCGTTATTATAGTTGAAAAATAAATTACTAATGTGATTCTATGAGTTTATATGACTATTATAGTAATATATCTAAATGAAAGGATGCGAACACCAGCAATGCATCCTAATTTAACACAGTTAATATATTCGTTTGGACGTCACTACAATAGAATGCGACATTGATTAAACGTATGACATTACATAAAACAATAGCTACGCAATGATAAAATTTCAAATTTGGAAGAACTTTGGAGAAAAATTAAAGAAAAGTGGGGTGTACATTCCCCCGAGTATTGTTGCAGTCTAATTCAAGGAATCCTGAAAAGTTTGTAGGCTGTCAAATAGCAGAAATGCTATGCTACTAAATATTAAATAGCTTATTGTATTTCTGTTGTATTTCTGTTGCATTAATGCCCTAAAGTTACATTTAAATAACAATTTTCTATTGTGCGCGCTTTCTTTTTGCCTCCTCAATGTGAAGTTTTATTTTTTTTAAATTGACGTTAACACTAGAATATTTCAAGTAAAAGTCAAATATGAATTGGTAAAGCTATAGAAGAATGGAAGGCCAATCAAATGAGGTATAAATTGTTTAAACAGTTAAATTAGCCTAAACTTACTGTTTTTAAAAAACATGACAAGTTTTTTTTACGCCTGCGTATTTACGCACATTACTATATCTAACGAAAACTAACTATAAGTTTGGTGCAAAGATAATGCCGTTTTTTCACTTAGAGTTGGATTTCAAAAACTATATTTTCGAATCAACCTAATATATGCACATTTGCCCTTATATCTAAATATATATGTATATATGTATGTATATATATGAATATATATATATATATATTTATATATATATACATACATTAGTATATATATACACATGCATTACTTAATATATACACATATATAAGTATATATACGCGTTCATTAGTATATATGTAAGCGCAGACGTGAGTATATATATACATACATTAGTGTATATATACACACATTAGTATATATACATTAGTATATATATATACACACACATTAATATGTGTATATACACACATTAGTATGTGTATACATTATTATATATATATACATTAGTATATATATATATATATATCCATGCATATATATACATTAGTATATATGCATATACATATATATTAATTAGTTTATATATACGTACATTAGTGTATATATACGTGATGATGATGGCAGTAAATTCGTTTTCGAACATTGCCAATTGACATTAGTGTATACATACATTAGTATATATATACATATATATATATATACATACATACATTTATATATATATATATATATATGTATATATATATATAATCAAACCTCTGCTAAGGTAAATTTTGCCACACAATAATGCAAATCTTTTTTTATTTAAAAGATTTTGATCTTTAATCCAAGATACGCATACAAAGAACATACTTAAACAGTTTGTATGTTGAACACCTTTATTTGTTTACCCGGTTCCAACATTGTACAAACGTATAAATGTTATGTGAACACATATTTTATACTTTTGACTCTCTAACATTGCTGTTTGTTATATATCTCTCTCACCATTCACGATAATCCCTTATGTGTTATGAACGTTAGTTTTGTTTATGTCAAACAAATGCAAAGTATCACGTTTATTACTGTTTTCTGGGATTCACAATTGCCTAAAATATCTGAAGTGTTTATCTCATGTATATAATAAAGTCGTGACTTTCCACCAATACATAATTAGATGGAAGCCTAAAAAATTATTGCAAATCAACTCTTCAATTATTTTGACCCCAGAAAATCTTATACTAAATCATTAACTACAATGTTAACGATGTCTGAAAAATAAATTTTCTACAAATTGTGAGTGTGCATTCTTTATCATGATACTAGCAAATATGCCCGGGTTTGCTCGATATTAAACGTAACGTTACATTTATTTTTGAAATCAAAATAAAAAATTGAAAATGATTAAATTCCTTGTCTTTGCATCGACGGACGTACGGCCTACCATTACTGCCTAGCCTATGTAACTGTATTTCGTCCCGAAAAAGCACTTTTAACCAATATGCAGAGTCATCATCTTTATTGCATCAGACGAAGTCCAGACGGCGCTTTCTGTTCTTTACAGAACTCATTGGCTTGCGTCTTACAAAATATCGTCGCAAATTAAATTCTTTAATCTGTTCTTGACAGTAGAAAGAGCGTGCTTTTTAACAAGATTGCACTGTTATTGGATTTGGGGAGCCGTTTTAAATCTGTTGTTTTGAGACTGCGGATCTTGAAAGCATTGTCTTCTCTATTAGAAGTAATTCTAGTACGACCAGATTTAGGGGCATCACGAACAATGCTGCTTGTAGTAATGTTGTACAGTCTTTTGTGCGGCTGATTTCTCGATTGGATAAACCAGAAAGGTGGAGATTAATGCGCCCCTGACGATCACTAAGAGAAAGTCGTTGGATATGGAATAAATGTTACGATGTGTAACCTGGAAGAAGAGCAATTATGAGTAGAGTTTCTTAGTTGCCTGTTGGTGGATATATTTAACTGATTAAGGTATGATAATTTAAGCTGTGTTTAAGCGTATTTGTTGCTGCGGACTTTCTTTTTGCCTCCTCAATTTGAACGTATTTCTTAAATTGATGTGAACACTTGAATATTTCAATTAAAATTTAAATATGAACAGGTAAATAATAGAGGAATAAAAGGCGAATAAAATGAGGTATAGGTTGTTTAAACAATTACACTAAATTTAGCTTAAATTTGCAGATTTTGAAAAAAATTACAAGTGCGGACTTTCTTTTTGCCCGCAGTTTACATACATACATAATACATATATATATATATATATATATATATATATATATATATATATATATATATATATATATATGGAGGTATGTTATTATGCATGTACATATATACGGGGCGTTCAAAAAATGAGATCTTTTTTTTTACTTAAAAAATAAAACGTTGCAGGCGGAAGTGTATCCATCAAAACCAATGAAGTTTTGCGTTTCTAAATATATTTTTCTACATATTTTCCATGCACATTATCTAACTTCATTTAATGATGTACGATTATTCACATCTCTTAATTGTGCGGACACTTACTATATCGGCTTCGGACACGTTCAAAAGACGCCGATATTCATCTGTTCATTTTTTTTGCACGTAGGAATTTAGTGACGCGTCCCTACTTTTGATGCATTTTATTTACTCACCGTCAATAACTGCAACGGAGATATGGAATGCTCAGATCATAGATGCATAGGTTTATTTATCATATTAAAACACTCTGTAATCTCCTCTGATAGATCAGTCTGAATAAAAAATAGAAGAAATTACTTTTGCAACGTACCTCGTATGCACACATATATATGTGCCTATGTCTGTGAAAAATCTAATTGAACATCGAAAGGAAATATCTCATATGTAAATAAATAAAACGAATATTGTTAACTATTTCTTTGCTTTTTTTTTAAAGAGAGAACTCAACGTTTAATTCAACGAAAGAAAATTGATTTTATGTATAACATAATTATAGATATTTTTTGACGGGAGTAAATTTTATTTATATATAAAAAGAAATTAATACGTTTCTCTATTTCTAATTATTGATAACATATATGTCGATTGAACTGTCGAATCCGAAACTAATGGAAATATAAGGTCGTAATATGACTTATGCAAAAATACAAGTTTAGCTTCAATACTACCACTCACTGAAATAATAATAATAATAATAATAATAATAATAATAATAATAATAATAATAATAATAATAATTCTGATATCGTTATCAACGTCTCCCTGGAAAGGGATGTCATCCATTTCAAGAGGAGTTTCCTCAATCCAGGCTCCAAAGCAGGAGCTTCAAAGATCAAGGGTTTTCCTGAGGACGTTGGTGGTACCAACAACAGCAGAAGTCTGAAGGTCGTCTGAAACCTCGGGGATTCGTAGTTTTTTTTTCAGTTGTATTTCAGACGACTTGATACTACTCCTAGCGTGCCTACTACGATCGGGATTATTTTTGTTTTAACCCCGTGTATACGCCTTATCTCATAGGCCAATGGAACATATGTTCCACTTCTCGTTCCCTTCCTTTCTTACATTGCTTTCAAAGGGTACTGAGAAATCTACAATCTGCCAGCTTTTGAGACCTTGTCAACGACGACCAAATCCGGACGATTATGTTCCGAGTGCTTGGTCGTTATAACACTTTTGACCCACCATACGTCTACATTTCCATCCTCACTTGTTTTTACTTCATCAGGCACCTCTTCAAACCATTTTCCAGCACACTTCACGCCAGCCTTCTTACAGACCTCCAAAGGTATCCAGTCCCATGCGATCGTGTTTTTGCAGTATCCTCTTTGGGTTAATCCACTACATCCTGCTGCAAGGTGCGCAATTGACTCTGAGATCTTACCACAAATCCGTCATACTGGAGCAACTTCCTCTACTAGAACCACTTTTTTAAACAATCGTGTTCCTAATGCCTGCTCTTGTGCTACCCAAACGAAATACTCAGTCCTCTTAGCCAGATACCCAGCTCTAAGCCTTTGCCATGATATTTTATCAGCCACTTCTGCTATATCCTGGAAGAACTTGTGCATTTTCTCCCTAGCCATTTCCTCTTCCCTTACTCTATCCATACGTTTCACATAATCAGTATTGATCTGACATACACCCACTTCATTGGCCAAAACTTTAAGCATCCACTCCTACCTTCTAGCCATATGCCCCTTTAACGACATCTCCTCGGTTCTAACACAATCTTTTACACTTTTCAATCCTCTCCCACCGTCTTTCCTTTTTTGATACAACCTCGCTACGCTACGCTACTCCGAATGTGGAATATACAAAACATTGCTAAAACATTTATTGTTTTGATATCCATGGCACGCAACTCCTTGTCAGACTATTCTAAAATTCCCGCATTGTATCTGAAAACAGGAACTACCCATGCATTCACAACTTTCATTGGGTTTCCTCCATACCATTTTGACTTCGCAATTATTTTCCCTCTTCTAAGATACTCCTTCCTGACTTTTTCCTTCATTTATCTTTTCATGGTGCGTACACGCTCCAACACTCTCAAATAATTATAATCTCTATATTCTATTTCTTTCATAATTTCTTTATTTGGCAGCATTATTTAATACGAATGAACCTTTAATCCCATTTTCACCACCAACACCGCATATTTACTAATCCCAAACAGCATCGCGATGTCTTCCGAGTATGTCCCTACGAGTTCTACCAGTCTCTCTATTTTCTTTTTCATTTCTACCGAACGTCTTCAAATCATCCATAAACAGTAAATGGTTGAAGCGTCTTACACCATATCTAAAGTTATACCCCAGTTTCTCTCTCTTCAAGAGGATGCTCAGTGGCATCATTATCATTACAAAAAGAAGTGGCGATAATGAATCTCCTTGGAATATTCCACATTTACTGCCAAACTTCCCCAGCAATTCTCTGTTTGCTGTCAGCACCGTTTTCCATTGAGCCATAAGTGTCTCCTTAAGTCCTACCACATTCCCAGGAACCCTCATCATCAATAGTGTGTCACGGATCAATGAATGAGGAACCATGTCGTAAGCTTTTCTGTAATCGATCCATGCTGCACTCAGATTCCTCTTTATCCTCTTTACATCATGCATTACTGCCTTATCAATCAGTAATTCTCCTTGGTACCCCTCGAGTTTTTCCGACATCCTTTCTGTTCATCAGGGAAAACCCTATTACTCTCAAGATGTCCATAAATTTCTTCCGCAAAGATTCCAATTAACAGTTTCCACATTAGTGGTAGATATGTACTTGGTCTATAATCGCCGGCAACTGTTCCTGTTGCAGAGTATTTCCAAATTAGTCCATCCTTCTCTTAACAAGCCAATCAGGGACATCTCCCGACTCTACGACCTTTTGCAGTGCAGTAGCTATAGGTGAAAAAAGTTTGAACCAGAAGCCCATCACTCCATCTTGACCTGGCGCCTTCCAGTTTGTCATCCTTCGTATGCCAGCCTTTACGTCATCAATGATTATCTCAACGTTCTTCATCTGGTGCATTCCTTATAGCCTTTCTCTGACCTATCCTAATCAGTTAACCTTCTTATTCTATCGCCCGTCGACAGACCAAATACCATACCAGAACTTCCTGGCAATTTTTGATTTTTGAGTGTTGTTATTTCCCGCTTTTTTACTAATATTTAATTCTTTATACAGCTGAGGCCGATTGTTGCGAAAAAGGTTGTTCTGCCGGAACGCAACACTTTTTCCAACAAGGTTGCTAATTTTTATACCACAAGCATGAACCTTCTCTTTAACATTGTAAGACCGGCCATCGTTCCCTTTTCCAGTAATCTATACCTCCTTTCACGCTCGTCCTTGGCTTTCTGCCCTACTTTATCTCCTTTTCTTATTTCTTCGATTCTACCAATGTCTTTTCGTCACCGTTTAAGCCGCCTATGCCAGTATGGACTTCTATCCTTCATTTCTTTCTTTTTCTTTTGTATTTTTTTTATTCTCAACAAAATATGACGTTGCATATAGAAGCCTGTTAAGTTCCGTAATCGATATGTTCTTTCTTATGATGTTGTGAATTACTCCTTGAACTATATTTACCTCGCTTTCCGCATATCACTACTCTTCTGTTTGGAATATCTATGATGTCGTCTCCAAGAAGAACCTCTGCCGGACGTGTGACTTCGCAAGATGTTCCAGCCTCATTCACGTCGGTATTTTCAATATTTTGATTTGACATTCTCCCTAAATGGGATGAGTGATTTTTAGGTTACAGCACCACCGATAGTTTATTGAGACATCATCTCAAGGAGGGTTCCCCACAAAGGCTAAAGATCCCCATCTCGATCTTTCTCCTCAAACACCACACTTATTACCACTACCACCACCACCACCGCCAACAACAACAACAACAACAAAAATAAAATTTACAGTAGCACTAATATCCGTTGTAATAATAATAGTAGTAAAAACAACAATAGTGTAAGAATTGAAATTGATTGGACTTACCAGGGGTGGGTCGGATGGAAAAAAAGACACTGAACTGCTGTTTTGCCGTTACGGAGAAACTGGGTGTCTATTTCCTACTAAGTTAAATAAACATTCTAATCTCGTTGGAAATCACGTTGGCATTCTCGCCACTGAGAGTTAGTATGTATAAAAGGAGTTGTGTCACTACGGGTTACTGATTAGTTAAAAAGCTAGTTAACTAGCTTGCTAGTCGTTTGGCGTCTCTTAGACTGATTACCGTTATTCGGCAAACGTTACCAATTAATTGTTACCTTTACAAGGAAAGAAAAGACTGCTTGTAAGCAACGTCACAATTTCGTTGCAGGCCATTACTGCCTCTTACCCCCCTTCTTCTTGTTGGTGAAATAATCCCGACAATAGCAATGACAGCAAAAACAGCACCAATAACAATAGCAGCTACCATAATAATAAAAACATACTACTACTACTACTACTACTACCACTACTACTACTACTTATAATAATAATAATAACCAATAATAATAGAAATTATTGGGAATGATTTTCCCTCCTCTCTCTCCCCCTCTTCCCCCTTTTTTATAATAATTTATTAATTAATTAATTTCTTTTGTAGTTTATAGCTAACATATTTATGAGTAAATAAAACAAACATATCCATCACATACGAACTATTTGTTCGGAGAATCGCTTTTCCTGTCTTTTCCTATTAATTCAAAAATGGAAATTGTTCATAACATTAGGTATTTTTCTCCGAGGATGATGACGGTGGCAATACACACATTTAAACATATATATGAGTAAACAAAATAAACACACCCTTCACATATAAACTTGTCCGAAGAGGCGCTTTCCTGGCTTTTCGTATTAATTGAAGCATTGAGGCTGTTACAAACGCCACGTTTATTTATTTATTTTTTCCCAAACGATGACGACGGTGAACACGCACACATTTAAACATAATTATAATAAATAATAGTAGTAGTAGTAGTAGTAGTAGTAGTAGTAACAATAATAATAATGACAACAACATTAATAATAATAATAATAATAATAATAATAATAATAATAACAACAACAACAACAATTAACGAGACCTCTGACAATTCTACAGAGGCCGGATTCATATGTAATATATTGATGTTGACATTCTATAGATATTCAGCGAAAATGGAGAGGCTAGGGTATTATCGTTGCTATTTTATTAAAACTGGAAAAGTATTTATCCCAGCTAGCAAGGACGCCTAGCGTAGCCAGGTCGTAAAATACGCTTAAACATCACATTTTAATTCTTGCAGATTTCGGATATATTTATATAGAGTTAATGTTCTATCGATTTTTTATGTATCATAAAGTGGCGATTTCAAAAATAAAATTTTTTATATTAAACTTAAAGATAACTTTAATTCTTTCAGCTATAATCGAAACCGAAACCAAATTTATAAAGGATTCTTGATAAGTGTTTTTTTTTAATATATTACTAATATGCCACCAGCTAAAATCGAAACCAGGACTTAGGAAGTCTTAATAAAATTATTTTTCAAAAATAGATTAATAGAATGGTATTACCTATAATCGGAACCGAAACCAAAACTGATAAGGAATTCTTGATAAAATTATTTAAAGAAAAAAATAGATGGCTTAAGTTCCACCAGCTATAATAAAAAACTTATGAAGAATTCTTATAATAGTTATTAAAAAGGTAATGATTGGAGTGGCATCAGTTATAATCGAAACCGAAACAAAAACTTATGAATGATTTTAGGTAAAAGTATTTCTTGCAAGAAATGGAACTACATAACAATTGAACGACACGGGTGTAAGCGTGACATAGAAAATAAAACGCTATCGTATTAATACATGATGATGATGATGATGATGATGATGATGATTGTTTTTGTTTTACGGCATATACATCCTTTTCAGATTATTTAATGGCGAATCCAGTGATTTTGATGTATAATTTTCAACAGAGTATATTTGTTTTTTTTTTAATTTAAAGTCGGTTTCTATTTAACCCATAGTTGGGACCCTAACAGGTACTACCAGTCCGGGTCAGAGTGGACCTTGGAACAATGGCAATTAAGGGTGGTTCTACACTCCCCAAAGCCCGCAAGCTGAAGCTTCATCATAGGATACAGTTTTAGGTCATATCAAGTAAATAATAATAATAATAATAATAATAATAATAATAATAATAATAATGACGATGATGATGATGATGATGATGACAACAGTACCAGCAACAATAACAATAACAATAATAAAATAATAGTAATAATAATAATAATAATAATAATAATAATAATGCAAACTAGTCTAAAAAGAATATGATGGTTAGCACGATCAAGTCCACAATGCAGTACACCGAATTATGCTGACGACTGCATCCTGAACATCCAGACAAATGATGGTATTCATGCTGGAGTCCCGAGAGGGTCCATACTGGGCCACCCTATCTCTGATCTACATTATTATCTTCCAAATAACATCCTAAAATTATAATTATACCTTTATGGTGACGACTCGACCATATATGCAAATACTTCAAAGGCCGTAAGCGAATAAGTTCTCACTGATTTTTGTCTCTGATCTTTAAAACGTGCTGCACTATGGAAAGCGGTGGCCGTTTTATTTTAATGCATCTAAAATCAAGCTTTTATCTTTACATCATCAACGATCTGGTTCCCGTCTGGCATAAATTGAAAGGAATGACTCTCGTTTTAGGAAGGCTGTACATTTTGACAAGCTTCTGGGTCGAACCTTTACTTCTGATCTGAGATAAAACACGCACACTAAATCTGTTGCCAAAGCCGCTGGAAAAATGGTGGATGATTCTACTGTTCAAGTAAATATCTCACAGCTGATACAATTATCTACCTGTATAAGAGTCAGGTAAGTTCAAAGCGTACTGTTGCCACATCTGGGCAGCAGCTGCAAGAAATATCGTATCTTGCTTTTACAGAGTTCAAAATAGATGTCAGAGCCTTGTGATTGTGAACAAAAATCGCTGCGAGCCTGCTTATGCTTTATCTCTGTTTTCATGGTAACTTCTTGTCTGAGCTTCAATTTATGTTCCCCGCTCCTCGCCTGGCTTTCACAAAATACACTCGTCTAGTTGTAACCACTATCAATAATGCCTCCACTCTTTATCTGTGCTTAAACATAAATATAAATTCTATGAACAAACCTTCTTTTTAGGATTACACGCCTGTGGAAGCCTGTTCCGTTTTCTTGTTTTCCAACTGTTTACAATACGGCCGTCTTCAAGTCCAACGTGGACAAGTTCTTGAGGAGTCATCTCCAAAAGTAATCAAATTTACCAAATTTCCACTAATAACTATTACTGCAATATTTTTCTTATTGATTACTGTGCTCTAATAAACCCATATCCTAGAGTGAACTTCGAGCCTTTAAAAAAAGAAGTACTTCAAAATTAAATTCACAAAATTATGTGGCATGGATATAAAATAGAATAAACCATCCAAGCAAGAAGACCGGGCGTCACAATAGTTTACAAAAGCAAAAGAGACCTGGTAGATTGTAGACTTTACCCTTCTAGCCGTTCACGAAGTGAGGATCAAGAAGACAGAGAAGCGGAGCAAATACACAGAACTGGCCAAAAAGCTCAAAGGGTATTGAAGATAGAGAAATGTAAGATAACGCCACTAATAGTAAGCGCACTAGGAACAATACCGCAAACGTTGAAAAGAGAATGGGAGATGTTAGAATCAGATGGCAGAAAGGATGCCACGGATAACAAAAGTTAAACGGGTTAAATATTAAGTAAAACACTTGATTGCGGAGACTAAGGCGCATGAGTCATAGATGTATAGAAATTGAGATCGAATAAAATACAAAGAAACAACACATGGAGTCATGAGCACTAAAACTGTAGAAATGTTGACAAATCTTTATTTTATGTTTTTTATGTCACTATGAACTTGTTACACACCGAATAAGTTAGGGTATATAAAGAGTGTAAATTGATGTTGAAATTTGCGTTTATCGTTTTGTGCACAACAAACTCCGTACTTCTTTTGTTCTCACTGACGCGTACAAAAAAATAACCCCGAATGGCAACGCAAAGCAAATAAAACTTATCTTCTCTTCTTCTTCTTCGCCAAATTGCAATTACGTTATCATATGTAGAATTTTAATCGCGACAGTAACACAATTTGCATACCTCTCTATTTTTGTACGGAACAGATTGCGGGGTCGGATAATGGTGGTTCTTCTGCACATCCTATTTTGTGACCTCAGTAGAACATACGGAGTGTTGTTCAGTTCTGCTACAATCTCCATATCAAACTGCATCCGTGGTGTTCTTTGTCGGGTGCTTCTTCGCAATTGTGGGTTCTCTTCAGAAAGTTGGGCTTCCACAGGAGCACGCGCTTCTTCTACTCCTGCCTCATGACCATCTTCTTAGTCTCTTTCGTTACAGACATCAGACTTCCCGACATACTCTCCAAGGATGTTGTGCTGTCAGAATCTTCTGACAAAAGTATACGGGATCGGGGGCGCCAGTCCTTTACGAGTTGGGGAATCTTATTCACCAAGATGGGTTGTGAAGTGATTATTTCGGTTACCCGCCCCTGGTCAAATGTGTTACAACGATTCTCTGGTGCCTTCAACCACACAGACTACAATGTGGTATGGACTATGCTCGGGGTCTGCTACTGGTGGCATAAAATCGCTTCCTTTCACCCGGATCTCGTACCGGTGTAATGCATTTACTGGTGGGAACAAAGATGACTCGTCGTCTTTTGGAGTCACGTTGTTTCAGTAGATCGTCTCTTGTATTGAGCAGTGCATTCTAACCACGATCTGTTTCACAATGCGATGCAAACGTCTTGAATTCTTTCTCGAGGAAAACTGTGTTATTGTCTCTCAGTAGTTCCGACAAACAAACAAACAAACAAAAACACTTCCAGCTGGCGAATTATAGAGTTTCCGTGACCAGCCGTGCTAATTGCCCCCACACTTAAAACTGTGACAGCCCACAGTCAGTGATAGAAAATAGTAAGTACCGTAGTGTGTAATGTCCATTCCTAACCGTTTCAAATCACTACTCAATTACAAATTTCCTTTCTTCCTGTGAACTGGCGCTGGATCTATAAACTGGCGTTCAACGCACTTTCGTATTGCTCATGTCACTGCTGCTTTTGTTGCTGGAGAGCAATTTCTCCGGACGAAATACGCGGTGAGCAACACTCTTGGATGTTCACTGCTTCTGTGAATGGACATGATCTGGGCCGCGTCCAGCTCAGCGACGTGCATTGCACCCATCAGTCCTTCTTCATGGCATTGAACCATCCTTGTGTTATACGCGTTGAATGCACGACCATGTTGAGAATTGACGCAACCAATGTCACGTCTACTGAAAGTTAATATTTCCTCAGTTATTCGTGTAGAGTATTCAGTCGTCCTCTAACGAGAATCCAACTTGTAGCCTTGGTATGAACTCTCGTTTTTTTCCGCTGAGAGATTCTAGCACCCAATTATGTAGACACGCAGAGCCGGTATTAAAGTGCAACACCTTGGTTTGCTGCTGAAGCGATATGTTAATTCGCCTAAACACGAGATCCAATTCAGCCAGATTAATGTGATGCGTATCGGCCTCAAGTCGTAGCCAACAAGCATCCCCAACAACAGTTCCACCCCTTTCTAACGCCACTCCGGTTGCTAGCGTTCTGGCATCGATCCATACGTTCAGTTCGCGGCTATCTACGCAGCAGTTCCCAAAAGCTGATTTTTCCGTTTTACTGCATCTACCGTCGTGCACATCATATGCCGGAGTATGAGGTCTGTCACCTTGACGTTCAAGCCGTTTATGGTTGAACAGACTCTTCTCATTATTATCCCGCATGCTACACGCAGCCACGCACAGACTGAAGGTGTTCCACGAGCTTTCCACGCAAGTAAAATACAGCCCGTTGTGTTATGAGAATTTCTGGGATTGCGTTGCCTCTTTTCCACTGCGGGGCACCGTGATCTCTTAAGCCTATCAGTGCCGTCCTCAAGTTCTTCCGGATCCATGCATTCTAGTCCGAATCGAACTAGATCTTCTCGAACTCTAGAAGCGGATACACCCTCTTCATCAACAAAGATATTATCCATGTAATCCAACGTTGCGCGGTCCACAGCTTCTCCCTGTGATAGCACCTTGCTGCCTTTATTATGAGGGTAGCTACGTTCAAGTCAAACCTTAAACGTGTCAGACAGTATATATTTCCATCGATTTCTACTGACTGGCAAGGCGACAGTGTCTCATGGACTCGTACTTGGAGATATGCTCTCTGGAGGTCAAGAAGTAATACATTTGGAATTTTTCTGGCGCTAGTCGCTCATCTTGGCAGCGTGAATGCATCTATATAATTATTTAGTTCGCATTTTTGCCTTATTCCGCTGCATCACGGCCATTCATGCAAATAATATCTTGTGAGGTTCGAGTATTCTCGATATAGCACAAACCTTCTCTTGTCCATCAATTCCCGATATTCTCGATATTCTGGCACTTCATTACGCAGTCGTTCGGGTGGGTAAATATCTGCGTATCTTCATGTCGCTATACATACTCGCTTCTGATGGTCAAACATAGCAGTAAAGTTCGGTTCCCTGATCGAGATTGCTGCACAGGTGGAAAATTTCTCGATGACGATCCGGACTGAATCAAACAGTGATGTCATGAATGCTTTTATCGCATCGATCCCTAAAAACATATCAAATCCCAGTAGTTTACAACGCACTACCAAAGTATCGATCCTAACAGTCACTCTCGCTTGTCGAAATAGTGACTTCTCTTCTTCCGCAGCATGCGCAGTAGGAGCTTCCAATATTCAGGACTTCCACTTTTGCTGTCTTCCCGGGTCAACATCGATTCGTATCTATTATTGTATGTGAGCATCTTTTGTCAATTAATGCCGAAACCCGCATTCTATCAACCTAGACGACAATCTCTGGGAACGCCGCATTTACATCTTGGTGAGGGAGTAGACTGACGCTTATACATCGTCCCCTTGTTCATTTCCCGAACAGTCCTAAACCCAGTGTCCAACTTTCCCGCATCGGTAGCAATGAATTCCTCGTCGCTGGCAATTTATCGCTATGCGATTCTTGCGACTGCATTTGAAGCAGTTTACTCCTGTGCCAAGGAAATCCGCAGTAGAATTGCAGATTTACAGTTTGATGGACTCATGGGTGCAATCACGTGAAGACTGTGGTTCCTGGTTGACGCCGACGCCCTTGTTCTTGCTATAAAATTTCTCATGGTTAGAATCTCAATTTTAGATGTCTGCTGGAGTTCGATGGAAATGGCACCAGGGAATCCTCTGACAACCACCAGCTTGGCAAGCTGGTCTACTCCCTCCAAATCAGCCAGACCAACCAACCGTCTGATATTGTTCGCGTACACATCCGTCTGTCCACCTGCTCGCTAACCCATTTGACCATGGTTAACTTCATTGGCTCCCTCTACCATGCTAGAAAACTACTTACGCCTGACAGTATCCTATACCTCTATAAGGCAACCATTCGCCCATGTATGGAGTACTGTTGTCACATCTGGGCTGGTGCATCTGCTGCTTGTCTCTCGCTCCTGGACAGGGTTCAAAAAAGAGTCGCCAACCTGATAGGTCCTGAACTGTCATCTAGGCTTCAACCTCTGTCCCATCGACGAGATGTTGCATCCCTCTGCCTGTTCTACAAATACTTTAATGGTGAATGCTCTGACGAACTGCAAACACTTGTACCTCCCCGACGTAACTACCCCCGACAAACCCGACAAGCTACTAAGTCTCATCTCTTTACAGTGGAGATCCCTAGGTGCAAGAAAGCCTTTTACTCCAATAGTTTCTTCCCCAGAACTGCGGGTCTTTGGAACTCCCTTCCGGGATTCTGCTTTCCCAACTGAAATGATGTGCAGAAGTTCAAGTGTAATGTTAACAAACATCTTTCTACTCTTCTCCCTTCATAATGACCCCGCTAATTAATTCCCTAATAGTAGGCCCCTGTTTCAAAGTGGCACTGTGCCTTGTTTGGGGTGAAAATTGAATAAAAATATATATATATAAGCTGTGAACGTACCATCCGTGAATGCATCCTTTAATCAAGTCCATCCGCTCGACGTCCAGATGGTTAATGTTGCTCATTTCTAAGATAGATATGATGGCAACAGGCTTGCCATTTCATCTATATTTTGATGTCCGCGACCAACCTAAACTTCTGTAGCCATGCTAGTACGTCTCTCTCACAAGTAAATGGTGTCAGTGTGTCGCTGCTTAGTTGTATTTTAGCCATAATAACGGCCGGAATAACTCTATTAATAGTTGAAATGTATGTTGTATATTGACCAATACCGTTTTTGCAAAAAAAAAAAAAAATCCGTCGTTCTTTTTCTTGCACTTACACGTACGAAAAAACAACTTGAAATGTGCTGTTGTCGAGCGAATGACTCACTCCTTCCCGAATCCCAGAACCGAATCCTAATTGTAAACACTAGAATTATAGTTAAAATATTGATACTTACCTTCAAATAAATAATTTTTTGTATTACCAGTCATAAAGCAATAACCTTAAGTGTAGTTTAAAATAGAAAACACCCACAAATAACAGCCGCCCGGCGGCGTTCGATTAGATATACCCTTTATTATGATATTTTAATTCATGAGATTCCGTATTTATTATTTTGATTTCTTTATTTAGTATTACATATTGTATTCAAGAGATATAGTTATATATAGTAATGCTTTCACATTTTTTGAAAGATCTATTTTCGGTGCCATTAATTGGAATCGAAAACAAAACAGTCAAGGATATTGCCTTGTAATTTGGCGTTATTTCATGCATACTGTCTGGGTTATCGCCTGAAAATTAAGGGAGTCCTTAACTACAACATGCGTATGTACGCATGTTCGGAAGTTTAGTCGATTTACTTCTACCAAATTCAACATGATTTTTTTTCAATTTTAACCCTTTAGCAGGCAAAAAACGAATCTAGCATATTCTCTCACTCAAAATTACATATATATCAAGTTGCAAATCTAAAGATCTAACATTCAGAGAAAAGTGTGTTTGAAAAATTCGCACACACATATTTCACTTATATATATATATATATATATATATATATATATATATATATATATATATATATTACTTGAATTTTGCATTTTAAACTTTAATTGAAACCATCATATATAAATAATATTTTTTTAAAATCAACACTAGATCGTCTACAGTGTAGTATTGTGTAGTAAAATATTGTGGGCTAATTCGATGGGTCCCTACTAAGAGCAGGCAATCAATAGATTTGTCTTAAAAATTGGCGATTTCACTGATTTCGATGACAATAAATATATGAGAATGTAATTCTTTGATCGTAATTCAATCCTCGGCAACGTCCAGCTTCTCTGCTACTACTATTTTATAAAAGTTATTTTGTATGTGTAAGGGAGTTCGTAACTTATGGATTCAGAAACTGCCGGTCAGATTGTTAAAATCTTTCAACCGAAGTTTCTTAATTTTTCGGGGAGAATCCTTACGTTGCTTTTGTATCAGAATGCGTCCTATAAGAATTAAATATCGATAATACAAAAATTCGATTAAGGATGTTTATATTTTGTACCGAAGTTCAAAGTTTTATACAATCTAACATTAAAAGTTGGTGTGAAAAGTTTTAGCACCGCACAAGCAGAGAGGCTCCACCATATAAAGATACTGTAGGTTTGTTTTTTTTAAGACAAGGACGCGTTCGAAGTGGATGTCTCTTTTTAGAGAAGAATTGAACCGTGATACTTTACTTTTGTACATTTACCTTTAATTCAGGTGAATTTGTAAAAAATAATTTCATAAAATCAACAGTTAGTCCTTTGATAAGACTGAAACCCTTTTGAATTAAATGTTTCTGTTTATAACACTAAAGAATCATGGCACTTGCCTCTTGCATTTCCAACTTTAAGTTAATCCATTATTTAAAGATGATTTCATAAAATCGACAGAAAATTCTCTACAGTGTTATAAGCCAACAATGTATTGTGGCCTAAGTAATTGCTGGAAGGTGCGTGAAGTTTCCTCCTGGTCCGCCGTGGGTGATCTCATCGCTAGAGTAGGCAATCAATCGATTTGATTAAAAATAGCGATGTAACAGATTGCGATAAAATTAAGCGCATGGGATTGTGCACATTTTATGATCCTCATTTAATCCCGGCCAATGTCGAGTCTTCCTGCTAGCATGTATATATATATATATATATATATATATATAAACATGGTTTTTGTTCACAAAATAATCAATAGTTTTACATAATTGTACAGTAATATTTCTATTATATTAAAGTAATATTGTGTGTGAATTCCTTCCTCGTAGGTTCCAAAATAATGGAGCCTATCTTTTGCAAATTTTACACAAAGGTATTTAATATGTCTGACACTGTTCTTAGATAGGTTTGTGCAGGAATTCATCCGATAAGGATCGAAAATTTAAAAAGTTCGATCATAAAAATAGTTTGTTTTTTTTTATCTTAGATAAACAATGACTTTTACAGGGGAATATTTTACATTACACTGCTCAAGGGAAATAATAGGAGTATAGTAAATCGTTATTCTTAAAAAAAAACAGATTTTATTTCATCTTGAGATCGAATGTTGAAATCCGAGTCTCCCTCACCATTTTAGTTTATTTTATGTTTATTAATGAGTCAAATTTATAATAGAAAAAAAAAACACCATTTAAAATTTCCGAAAATCATTTCCTCGTTGGCATATTATAAATCTAAACATTTATCAGAAGTGATTTTCCAGATCATTTATCGACGAGACCAAATATCAGCTGACGTGATATTGTAGACAAACCCAGATAAAAGACGTTATCATTATTATTTTTTCTTTTCTTTTATTTGTGCATTAGTCAATCGGACAAATTATGTGTCGTAATAATAATATTCAATAGAGGCTGTATTCTATTATAATACGTCCGCAATCTTCATAAATTAAAATATGTTTAAGCGATTTCGATTCTTTTTCGATTTCAAAGTTTAAAGTTGCTTCTTTATGTTATTGGGATCGAATTACTACACACCAATGTATTATGTGCATATATCCTCTCAAATCTAATAATACAATTATTGATAATATCTATTGATTTTAGTTTTATTGATAATTAAAATTAATACGTATTTATCATTTCATCATTAATACGGTCTCTGGAACATTTAGTTTTAAACAAAAGCAAAGAAATGAAGCAAATAAAAAATAGGCACAAACTTTTTAGATCTCTATACCGAATCCGATACCCCAAAACTTCTTTTAATTCGATTCCCGATTCGGATTTCGCTGAATCGTCCCAACACTTGTAATTTTGCTTTGAGGAATCTCAACATGTATTCATTGAATGCGAGTAAAAATGAGTTTCTCGCAAATATTTATCTTATTTACTGATTGGTTAATTAAATTTTCTTAATAACAAATGATAAGGCAAACCTACGTAACACCATAAATAACAACGCTGTTAATGGATCTATTAATGTAACGAAAGCGCCAAAATATTTCTCGTCAGTCTTGTATAATATAAGCTATCAAGCAAAATGTCAAACAGACATGACTAAATAGAATATATTGGCAATATCTTATATTAAACCGATGCCTGGTTTGCTAAGTAGGTAATAATTTTTATGGTAATAAAATACTTAAAACATACAAAAATCAGAAGCTCACAGTATTAATGCCGGTGTCCCTCAGGGATCCATCCTGGGCCCAACTCTTTTCCTGATCTACATTAATGATCTTCCAAATCATATCCTTACATCATTTGTAGACATTTATGCTGACGACACTACCATTTATGGTACCACATCTAAGACAGTAAACGAGCAAGTACTCTCCAATTCTCTCTCCTCTGATCTTGAGCATGTAGTACAATGGGGAAAGGAGTGGCTGGTTACTTTTAATGCATCTAAAACCAAGCTTCTCTCTTTACATCATCAACATTTTAATCAACATTTGTCATCAATTGAAATGAATGGCTCTCGTCTTCAGGAGGCCTCAAGTTTTGACAAGCTTCTGGGCTTGACCATTACTCTTGATCTTAAATGGAACACGTATATCAAATCTGTTGCCAAGGCCGCTGGAAAAATGGTGGGATCTTTCTATCGATCCAGTAGATATCTCACTGCTGATGCTATTCTCTATCTATATAAGAGCCAGGTACGTCCAAGGATGGAATACTGTTGCCACATCTGGGCAGGAGCTGCTAGAAAGGACTTGTCCTGCCTTGATAGAGTTCAAAATAGACTTCGTAGCCTCGTAGGAGATGTCCTTTTCTCCTCCTTACAACCTCTATCTCACAGAAGAGATGTTGCGAGTTTGTCTCTGATGTATCGTTATTTTCATGGAAAGTGTTCAACTGAGCTTCAATCTATGGTCCCCCCTCGCCAAACTTTCACAAGAAACACTCGTCTAGCTGTAAACACTATCAATAATTTCCCCCACCCTTTATCTGTGCCTAAACCTAAACATAGATTCCATGAACAAAGCTTCTTTCTTAGAACTGCACGCCTGTGGAATTGTCTTCCGTTTTCCTGCTTTCCGGCTGACTACAATATGGTTGTGTTCAAGTCTAAGGTAAATAAGTTCTTGATGAGCCGTTCCATATAAGTTATTAAATTTACCAAATTTTCATTACTAATGATTACTATATTGACCAACTTCTACTGTACACTCTTTAACCCTTATCCTTGAGTGGCCTCTGGGCCTTGATAATGTGGTGATGCCTTTGTAAAAAAAAAAAAAAAAACTTATTAAATCAGAATTTTATTTCTTAATGCACTAAATTTGAAATGAAATGAATCTATAATTAAATAGAAGTTGAGTTAACATTTTAGAGTAAAGGTTTGCGATTATGCCTATATTTTTGCATAATTTAAATAGATGGTACTTATGAATTTTATGCTAACAAAGATTCTCGAGTGTGCTCCGGGGCTGGCGGGAATAACTGGAAGCGGATGATCGCGAAAAGTTAAACCACTAAGTGAATCTTTTAAGCATACACGAGAAAAACATAGAAATACAATAAACAAATTTCAACTATGTATCTAACCAAACCCAACCCTAATCCTAAGCCCAACCTAAAAACTTAATCCTCAAACTTAACCCTAACCTGTTGATTAATTATTTTTCTTCTAATTTACAACTCTAACTTTCGTAGATTCATTTTTGCTAAAAACAGACAACGTGTTCAATAAAGAATTCAGAAATGCTCCGCTGAGCTTTTCCAGTTGTTTCCGTCAGATGCCGAGCGATTCCGAGCCAACTTAATGAAAAACTCGGGTTAGTAAATGCAGAAGATCCAAATATATTTAATTATACTTCTGATTTTTTAAGATGGAGGCCGATTGTTTATATTACTTGTCTTGATCGGCTATTCTTGGACGTAAGTGGCTATTATTTAAGACCATGGTTAGGAGAGATAAACGGGATGTCGATTTACAGTATATTTAAACTTGAATGTCAATACAATCCAAAAAGCAAGTAACAAAAAGGTAATCTTATAGCTAGCCGTATGAGGTAAGACGCAAATAGCCTCAAGGTTTATTTTCTGAATCAGGAGGCGTGATTTTGTCAAAGAGAGTTGAATCTTAAAAAAATACTAACTAAATTATTAGCCGCATGGCAAACATTATATTTCTTTGGTTGGTATAATGAAATTGTTGGGTTTGAGTTCGCGCCTGGCTTCCATAGAATGGAAATAGGCACAAACTTTAATAACGCCTTTTCATATCTATCTGCGTAAGTATACTTTGATAATTATGTTTCAGTTTGAAGAAATGTAGTATAGTAAAATGACGGGGGTGTTCGTTCGCGCCTGACATCCATAGAATGGAAATATGTCACAAAGTTTAACAACGTTTTTTAATATAGATCCACAGAATATTGTGATAAGTGTTTTAGTGTGAAAAGTTATGGTATAATAAATTATGGGGTTTATCTATTTTATTTTTACTTTCATCATATTTTGCTTTTGTTTTGATACCCCCAAATTTGAAGTTATCTGTTTACAACCCTTCCTTTTCATAACCTATCATACTTTCATAAATCAGAGTCCATTTTCTGTAGGATGTTTTTGAACCCAGTCAAAGACGGGTACTTTTGCTAGCATATATATATATATATATATATATATATATATATATATATATATATTAAGGCAATAATGAATGGAAGAATATCCCTTCGGAATTTATTTTATATAAAAAAAAGACCGAGGAGAAAAGGTAAATGGATAGCGACTAAAAAAATACAAGTAGGGGAATAGAAAAAAATTAACAGTTAAATGCCTCTATTTGGCTTTTCAATGTTATGGCATAAAAGAGATATATTTCTTTATGAATGCAAATCATATCTTCTATATAAAGCAAACTACCTATTTAAATTTTTAAGATCCTCATCAGAAGATGCAGGTATATAAAATTAGCAATACTACATCAACAAAGTGTCAATATCATGCTGCTGCTTCGAAACCAAAAGGATAATCAGTTGTAGAATGGTGGTAAATAATACGTATTAGACATGCAACTAAGAATAATGATCCAATGATTACATGTAGACCGTGGAATCCTGTGGACACAAAAAAAGCAGAGCCGTAAACACTGTGTGAAATAGAAAAAGAAGCTTCTATGTATTCTTCTTCTTGTAAAATAGTAAAATATATTCCTAAAGTAACAGTAAGAATTATGGCTTGAATAGAATCTTTATAATTACCAGATATTGAAGAGTGGTGGGCTTATGTTACTCTAACATCTGAGGCTAATAGAATTGCTGTATTTAATAAAGGTACTTGGAATGGGTTTAAAGGATTTACATAAATAGGTGGTCAACAGGCTCCGATTTCTGTGTGTTGGGGTTAACCTTCTATGGAAATATGCAAAGAAATGCGAAAAAAAAACTTCTGATGTAATAAATAAAATTATACCTATTCGTATGCCTAGTGATACTTTTATTGTGTTAAATTCTTGAAAACTTCTTTCTCGGATAATATCTCGTCATCATTGGTATATTGTTATTAGAATTAAAATTAAGCCAATATATATAGTGTATATCTTTTGGTTGTGAAATCATGATGTTAATCCGACAGTTAGGAATATGGCTCCTAATGATCCTGTTAAAGGTCAAGGACTAAATTCTACAAGGTTAAAAGGATTTCGAGTCACACATATATATATATATATATATATATATATATATATATATATATATAACTACTTCATTTACTCACATAAATTAAATATATGAAAGTATAGATTTATTCGTAAACTTTAAGTATTTACTTCAAAGGTGCTCAATACGTAGGTAGAGCTAGTAAGTAATTTATAAAATATATATGGCGATTAAGCTACACTGAATATTATGCGTTTAATCCATCATATCAATAAAAGGGAGGAAAACGTCTACCTTAAACCACTAATCTAGTTCTAAAACAGATCCTTTGTTCGATAAAATGCATGCCCATTGACTGATAGGAAGGAGCGTGGTGGATACTAGAAAGTTGATTGGCTAACTAAAAATCCTCAACATATATAAAAACAAGAAACAACCACAGAATTCGAGCATAAGCCTGACGAATCCTATAGTGGTTGAAACGGAGAATATTCAGTGTAGCTAAATCGTCATATATATTTTATAAATTACTATATATATATACTAGCAAAGATACCCGTGCTTCGCACGGAGCTTTGTTGCGCACTCGGGTACCAAAATCTGTGGGCACCTTTCCAGTAAGTTGATGTTGTAAGAGCAACGATTGCATACATTTTAACTACCTCTTGTAGTGACTGAAATTCAATCAGGAACTTTACAAAACATTTTCATCAAAAAGGAAGGTTACTTGATGTTACATAGTAAATTTTTCATTGAAGTCATTTTCAACTCTTGCTTAAATTTTATCTTGCACATTCAATACTAAAAACTTACCACAATCAGATCATGTCAGTTTTTCCTTATATCCATTTCTCGAACTTTTCACTAAAGAGCCTCAGGGTAAACTACATTTCTGCTGCTTTGATTTGGAGCCAGAATGTAGAGTTTTTCTGAACTTCCTGTCCGGCTGATGGAGACGTAGAACATACCGTGACTGAAGCAGTCTGATGTCAAGTCTACGCCAATGGTGTTAAATGTCTAATCTTGACTTTTGTTTATGCTCATTGCAAACCACACCTTCACAGGAAATTGGAGTCTCCGGAATTTAAATGGAAGTACTGAGTCCGATGGAACTAAGGGGATCCTTGGCAGTAGAACGGTTTCGCCTTTGTAGGGACCACAGGAAATGGTGGCCTCAAGTACATTGGTGTGCAATCTGGTGATAACACATCTGGTTCCGTTTGTTATTTTTGGCGGTTCCAAGGATCGAAGAATCATGATTGGCGATCCAATTTTGAGATTTAAAATGTGTGGAGGCATTCCAGATATCTCCAAAGAGTTTAAAAACTCCACAGGGTAGTGAACAGCTTCATATTCATTAGTAGCTGAATCAACTGACTTGTATTGCTTTGTGTCTCCTGGAAATTCATCCATTATTGAATTGTTCAAATGATTCACATTGCTGTTTAATGGCGAAATAATAGCCCTCTCAGCAAGCCAATCCGGTGATTTTCCATTGTTTTGCAGGTCTGGGTACACTTTGTCTTTCAGTTGCTTCTGATTACCGACACATTTACCAAGCGCAGTTGGAATCTTAATTGTGTCAGGTGAAGAAGTGATAGGAAACTGACCATTACCGATTTGGAGAAGCAATTTTGAGAAGTCTGCTGCAGCTGTGTTATCAGAGATATAGGCTCTCATATTAGTAGTCAGTCTCTTCACTATAACGTGCCTCCAGAGATAGGATTGTTTCAAACTTGCATTGACAATGTTAGCCCTTGTGCCATTTTTAACCACTGGGAGGATTTGACGGAAATCACCGCAAAATAAGGTTGGAATGCCACCCATGGGATTCTTGTTTCCTGTGATGTCTTGCAGTGTTCGGTCAATTGCTTCATAAGCACTCTTGTGCGTCATTGGGGCTTCGTCTACAATGATTGCAGAGGTGTCTCTAATTACATTTGCCAAGGCTGAGTTACCAGTAATTTTGCAAACTGGCTGATCCATTCGATGAGTATCCAAGGGTACTTTACAAGTGCTGTGAAGAGTGCGGCCACCTTGTAGTAGAGTAGCAGCAATGCCACTGAATGCTGTTGCAAGCACAATCTTTCTCATGGATCTAATCTTTGCAAGGATCAAATTGATTACAAAAGTCTTGCCCGTACCACCTGGAGCATCAAGAAACATCATGTTTTTGTTCATTTCACCTTGTGCTTCCAACATTGCCATGAATGAATTGTAAACTTCTCTTTGAGAATCGGTCAGTTTTTCTTGCATATTTTCTGCTTGTAGGGAAGTTCTTCAAGATTATAAGTAACTTCACGTTGATACTCTCTCGCGAGTCTTTCATCTCTCCCTTGCATTGGTGCAGGTAATCCATAGCTTGCCAATGGTTGACCGCACATAAGGAGAACTTTTTCTTCAATTAGACAAAGAGTCTTATTGTAGATGTCCTCATTAAAATCTGCTTCTGAATTGTTAACTTCTTGCCTGTATCTGTGAAGAATGTCTTCAGATATTACATCACGAAAAGCCATCCAGATCTCAAGAGGATTTCTTGGCTCACAGGCTGTTAAAATTATCACAAATAGGCTTCGCAAATTTGAAGGTGATTGAGTGGCACTTGCCTCTCCTACTGCTTGATGCAAGTGATGGTCATTTTCTAGAAGGCCTCGAGCAAGGCACGCTGCTCTGTATGTTTCAAACACCTGAACATTGTATGCTCGCAAATTTTGAAATGAAGTTGGACCAGCAACCTCATTGAGCAACAGGCGTAAGAAATAACACTCCCCTGCTTTTGGACTAATCGTGTAGATTCTCCCAATGCATGGTGCCTTCCATACATCATCATTTTCAGTACCTTCAACTTGTACCCCACGCATTCTTCTCATCCATTTCTTTGTCGATTTGTTCCAAGTGTAAAACTCAGGGACTTCTACGTATTTGAGACCCCTTGCAAAGTCATCCTCATGGCAGAGTTGAAAAAATGCTGTCAAAGTTGTGGCAGGCGGTGGACCTTGGGCTCGTTCCAGAGCAGTATCAGCTGAGAACATGACATGCTGCCCATTTTCAAGATGAACAGAAAGTTGTACAATTGGGGGGAAATGTTCATGGATGGGATGTTCCAATATCCTCCAGGCCGCCTCTGAACTGCCGACATACCTTGCATTCTGGAACTGCTGGATCTCATCCACAATGTGACTTTGTACTTGGCCTTGTTGGTTAGCTGCTTCATCAGTTCTTTGTAGTTCAAACACTGCTTGATCACATCCTTTATTCACGTATTTGAGGACATATTTGATGCTTTGGATCGAGCTGCAAATTTCTACGTTAATGTGAGCGTTGAACTGCTGAAGGAGGACCTTGTTGTACGGAACAATCCACTGGTTTGTTATTTCTTGATTAACATACCGACCATTTCTCTTCATCCTTATTGTACCAGTCTAGCCTCCATCTTCTGGTTTTCTTCGCCTGTACTTGGGGTAAGAGTCTTGGCCTTGCTTGGTACACTGAAGAACTTCTTTTGGGTATTTTTTGGAACATTTGTTGTCAATCATACATGGACAATTTGGATTAAATGGTCCACAAGGTCCATGCACCATATGTGCCATCACTTTAGCATGAAGATCAGGATCTTCCTCTTTGTCAGGGATCTCTGCAGATATGCAGAGATCCATTTTTTCTGGTAGAAGTTTGTCCTCTGGGTCCTGCCAGGTGAGGATGTGTGCATGCGGCAGTCCTCTTTTTTGATATTCAATACTGTACAGGAAAGCCCTCAACCTGCCAAATCCTCCCTTTTTAATAAATTCAAGTAACTTTTTTAGCTTCTGCCTGAAAACCCTGGCAACAATATCTGGACGATCCTGAGGGTCTTGCCCTTGAAGACAATTTTCTGTAATTTCTGTCCACTTTGGATTTGTTGTGAACATGATGAAGAGGTCGGCTCGGCCCATTCGCCGAACATATGCCATGGCATCACTTTGACGCTCAAACATGTATCGAGGGCCTCCTGTATAAGTTGCCGGAAGTACAACTCGTTGACCAAACTGTTCTGGATTCCCATCCTCCCTAAGAATTGAATCTCTCAAGTTGCTATAATCGTCAGCTCTCAGGGTCTGTTGCTCACGCCTCAGGAACTGTAAACGTTCTGTTTCAATCTTGCAGTACACATCCACCAGCCATTGTTGAAATAGCCTTCGGTACCAGAGAAAATAGTTTCCAGGCCGAGTCATTAAATGGTACGAATAAAATTGCTGTTGGGTAACTTTTCGCCCATTGGATGCCTTCATGTAGATGTTGTAAGATGGAGAACCATAGGGGTACATTAACGGGTACATTAAAGTATCGTAGAGGGGATGTAGTTCGGAGATCCATTTTAATGTATCATTTCTAAAACGCAAGACAATATCCCGGTTAGCTGTTGGTTCATTCTCCATTAATATTCCAATCTCATACGTTGTTGTTGGAGCATTGAATCGCCGTGGATGCTCTTCTTGCGGCCTTCGGTCTTCCCTTATGACAACTTTATGTTCTACCAAGTGTTCTTCTTCAATCCTCTCCTTTGTTGTTTTCAGCTGACAAATAAAGCTGTTGTTCTCATGTAAAAATTCAGTCAGACTTTGGAGAATGTCTCTATTGAGTCTACTGTCACGTCCCCGATTATGTAGTTCCTCTTCCAGACTATCCAAGAAGTAGACTTGAATAAACTTTGCTGTTTCATCTTCAGGTGGTAAAAGACTCCCAATCTGGTTGCAAACCTGGCCTCGAATTCTAAAAGAAGGATTCCACCCATGTACTGCCGCAATTTTGTGACCAAATGATGTCATTGCAAAACAATTGTTATAACTGCGTAGATTTTGCAGAAAATCTTTAGAGATGGGACCATTGCCGGAGAGCAAATCTTGAAGCAACTGAGGCAGTGGTGGAAAGCTATCAAGCACAACTTTGCCAGAAGAACAACAACAACCAGGGGTTTCTCCTTTAAATTTTACAGCTGAGCAATGTTGACATACTTTGTCCATTTTTCCTATATCAGCTGTAGTGAGAGAGTATTTTTGTTGTAGAGCAATCCTTTTCTATTGCAGTGTTCTATTTCATGGTGTCTCAAAGCAGTCATTCGTTGTCTAGCTGCCTCGTTTTCTGTCAATTGCTGGGGCAAAGTCATACTCTCTCTCCATGCAGCCTCTCGTTGTTGCCCTTGGTATAGGCGAAAGCTTCGTTGGGTTTCCGATTCATTCTGATGTCGTTGAGCCACTCTCAACTGACCTTGTGTACGTCTACTTACCTCATATAATTCATTCGATCGTAATATTGCTTCTCTTTCCAGTGCATATCTTTGCCTTTCTTGAATTTCATCTTGTGATGAATTTAACCGCCTTACAGCATGTCTAGTTCTGTCAGCTTCACGTTGGGTTTCTCTTTCCAAATCTGACAGTTTTGCTCTCCTTTCTCTTTGACGTATCCTGTTAAGTTCTAGACGTCTTTCTCTATCTGAATTGTTTTCATTGGAGCGAATTGCAGCAACTCTTAGTCTATTAGCTTCCAATCTTTCCATTCTTTCTTCCTCACTTTCGTTTCTACTTCGTTTGGGTGGCATAATTTCGGTTTTAAACGGAATTGTTTAACGATATTAATGATTGTAAATTAATTAAGCGTAAAGGAAATGTATACTAACTGAAATGGACGAACTATAAATAATATTTCTGAATAGTACAATTATAAACAATTATATTGTAGCAAAAATGAATAAAAGCGACCTACTTGTGACTCATTACGTCCGGGTGTAAACGTCACAGTCTAAAAGTAATAATTAAAAAAAAAAAAAGTAAATGTAAAATAAATGTAATACCAACTTAGGTTAACATGTATATATAATGTATGTTAATATGTAAACAGTACAATTAAAACAGTTCTATTAAAACAAATAATTACTAAGATCTAGGTAATTGTTAGTCTCATTGTTATGGTTTTAAAGAAAAAAATGTGTAAAAAAAATTCTGCTTTTGTGAGTACGTGTATTTCTTTTAAATTACATAACCTTTTTATTTTATTATTTATATCTCTTTTAAATTTATATATTTTGTTAGTAAACTGGAAGAAATTCAGTTGAATAAAACCTTGTTCGTGTTCTTTACGTTAAACTCATATTTTTATAAAAGGTTAATCCGGTTTAAAGAAAGCACTACGTTTAAATAAGACTGGAAATAACTAATTCAATATATAAATAGAAAAATGAAATAAATATAAGCTTTAAGTCTTAAGATAGTAATAATCAAAATGTAATAAATTATTTGTAGTTCAAATCTATGATAAGACAGGCTTTCGAAATAGGCTCGACCAGAAAGATTAAATTGGAACGAAATTATAATCTCCGTGCCATTTTCAAAACAACCCCAAAAAAGTAACGGTATCCTGCAGTTGGTTAAATGACAACGTTGGTTGTAAGAAAAATGTTAAAGAAAATGCGCTTATCTGTTTATTTTGAACTGTTTTATTTAATTAAAAAAAAATTGGCTATAACTGGAAGAGAGCGTTATGTTTTGGGGGTTGTTTAAAAAATAGAATGGAAATAAAGTTAGTTCCGTTTTAATTGTCTTTAATTGCGGCAAGCGCTAACAAAATCGAAAAATCACTGTTCACATTCGAAATGTTAACTTTTATAGGTTTACAGGTTTGCTGACAAGGCTGGGGGTGTTTATTTAGAAAGCCATACTTAACATGGGGAGGTTGGGATGTTTAATACAATTATTTTACTAAATTGATTTTTTTCATTTAAAAATAAAATTATTTCTTTTTTAATAAAGTTTTATTTTAAAATATTTGTTTTTGTTTATTTATATAAAATTACGATAGTTGAATTGTATTCTTTCAATTATATTGGCAAGTAAAATATAAAAGATTAAAACGGAACGAAATTGAAATTTCCATTACATTTTCAATACAATCCCAAAACATAAAGCTTTCCTCACCAAAAAATTGTTTTAGAAGTAGAAGAAATTGATAATTATGCACTGTAAGAACCAAGCTGTCATATGGGCATTAAAGTAAAATTTTATCCAACTTTTGTACTGGGAAAATAATAATATCTACGAAAGTATTCAGTTGCGAAGTATTTGAATATCAGATTCGTTGTCGGCGATTATTCCGAAACCTTGTAAAAAAAAGATTGGGGGAGGGGGGCGTAATTCTTGTAATATGATGTTTTTAATATTTTTTTAGGTTAAATTAAGGTTTCACGATATTTTGTAAATAAGCAGATCATCTAAATAAAAAATATGAAAACTATTTGAAATTTTAAACTATTTTCAAGAGTTAACAATTTTTATTTATTTTAAACATTACCATTTTTTTAGCTAAAATTGAAGTTTCACGATATAATTTTTTTTTTTTAATTGTTAGTTGGAAGCACAAAATAAGTTACAAAACATCTTTGCCTTCATGGCTTTCAAAATAGTAACGTTAATATTTCAGAACGGTACCACAAATACCGAAGGAACTGAACTGTCTATATTGGTGGCCGGAAAACTCGTCCCGGGAAAACTCGTCTCGGGAAAACTCGTCTCCGGAAAACTCGTCCCCTTTCGCTAGGTAGGAAAACTGGTCCCTTATTGAATAAATACCGATTGAAAACACATTTTATGATCATTCTTGAAGGAGATATTATTTTTTAAAATAGACTATAGCCCCCCCCCTAATATTTTTTAAAAATATTTTTACTTGTTTAATGTTTTCTTTTTTTTTTTTTTTTTTTAATAAAATCGATTTTCTAAGTGTCCGTTTTCTACCTAACTGGCTAAGTTCTTAGTGGTTTCACTTATATTAAAGCGTTTATTATGTTCATACAAAGTTGATTACAAATTTTTTTTGTTCTTATTTTAACGATGTTTTTTCGAGTCATAAAAACAATAATTAAAAACAAAACCAAAAAATTAAAAAACAGGGAGCGATTCGATTTTTCGTTACTTTTTTGTTTTGGTTTTTAATTATGATAGTTTTTTGTTGTTATGTTTTTGTTTTCTCTCATACCAAATGCACTCATGCGTTATTTAAAATTATATTTTTATCCATTATCAACATTTATTGTCGTCCTGTCAAATTTTGCAAAAATTAACTAATAAATTAAAAGCGAAATATTTTTTTGGCGCGATAGATGCCATGTGCTTACAATCTATCGTTAACTAATTTTTAATTTTTTAAATTTTTACTTCAAAATTCTAAAATCAATCATTCAGAAAAAAAGTAATCACTAGATAAATTTATTAATCAATTTTATTGAAAACTCCGCTATCGTTTATCAAGAATCTTTTTAATTTCATTTTTGTTGGTTGTTTTTCGGAGGGAGATATAGTTTTAACCCCCCCCACTCTCTCTCCCTCTCTCTAAATTATATTTAAAAAAATATTAAAATTTATTATTTTCTATTTAAAACTAAATCTCCCTCAGTAATTTCTTTAATTTTCTATTTTTTAGCGATTATCAAGACCCCTAAGATGTGATTTACCGGACATTATTTCTCGTTCGGGTTTGTATTACTGTACACATAGATTCGAAAAAGTTGTCAAAAAAACAAATATATAACAAATAAATGTTATCAAAAGCAAGATAAATTACTTTTCTACCAAACTGGATATAATTTTCGTGTTTTTATTTAATTTAACATGTTTATTCAGCTCAAAAAGCATACAGTGTTTACCGATGTATTGGAAAATTCAAAATGGCGGCCGACTCTCTCTATTTAACACGGTAAGTTCGGGAAAAGGTGTTATAAATAATAAACAAGACAAAATACCATTAAAAAAACCACCGAATATATGTCAAGTTATGTCACGGTAACATATATTGAGCAAATTTCTAACAGTATTTTGTCTAGTTTATTATTTATAACACCTTTTCCCGAACTTACCGTGTTTAAGAGAGAGTCGGCCGCCATTTTGAATTTTCCAATACATCGGTAAACACTGCATGTTTTTCGAGCTGAATAAACATGTTAAATTGAATAAAAACACGAGAATTATATCCAGTTTGGTAGAAAAGTAACTTATCGGGTAACCCAACTTATCTTGCCTTTGATAACATTTATTTGTTATATATTTGTTTTTTAACTACTTTTTCGAATCTATGTGTACAGTAATACAAACCCAAATTTCAATATTTTTTAAAATATAATTTAGAGAGGGGGGGGTTAAAACTATATCTCCCTCCGAAAAACAACCAACAAAAATGAAATTAAAAAGATTCTTGATAAACGATAGCGGAGTTTTCAATAAAATTGATTAATAAATTTATCTAGTGATTACTTTTTCTCTGAATGATTGATTTTAGAATTTTGAAGTAAAAATTTAAAAAATTAAAAATTAGTTAACGATAGATTGTAAGCACATGGCATCTATCGCGCCAAAAAAATATTTCGCTTTTAATTTATTAGTTAATCTTTGCAAAATTTGACAGGACGACAATAAATGTTGATAATGGATAAAATTATAATTTTAAATAACGCATGAGTGCATTTGGTATGAGAGAAAACAAAAACATAACAACAAAAAACTATCATAATTAAAAAACCAAAACAAAAAAGTAACGCTCCCAGTTTTTAATTTTTTGGTTTTGTTTTTTATTATTGTTTTTATGACTCCAAAAAACATCGTTAAAATAAGAAACAAAAAAATTGTAATTAACTTTGTATGAACATATTAAACGCTTTAAAATAAGTGAAACCACTAAGAACTTAGCCAGTTAGGTAGAAAACGGGCAATCGATTTTATTTAAAAAAAAAAAAAAAAAACAAAAAACATTAAACAAATAAAAATATTTTTTTAAAAATATTATGGGGGGGGTTGTCTATTTTAAAAAGCAATATCTCCTTCAAGAACGATCGATATTTATTCAATAAGGGACCAGTTTTCCTACCTAGCGAAAGGGGACGAGTTTTCCGGAGACGAGTTTTCCGGAGACGAGTTTTCCCGAGACGAGTTTTTCCGGGGCGAGTTTTCCTAAATTCGTCTATATTATTGGTAAGTGGTAAATTTTCACAATATAAATTTATAGGAATATAAACAGAACAGTGATATAAAAAATAATTTTGAAAGAAATATTGTTCACAAACCTTTTTTAATATTAATTTCAATTTTTTAATGTTGTATTAACTTAAAATCCAGCAGTTGATAGAGCAAACGTAGATATGTCTGTAGGTTTGGTAGCGTGCGGAAAGAATACGTTATTATTTCGAAAGGCAATCGTAGAGTGAGGAGGGGGGTGGGAATTTAAATAAATATTGTGAAATTTCAAGTTTAGATAAAAAAAAAAGTATTAATAAAGTTATGCTTAAAATAAATAAAAATTATTGTTTATTTTTGAAAATAGGTTAAAAAAAAGTGTTAATGCGTAAGCACCAGAAGTTAAAATTATAAACAAAAGGTAAATTTAATAATAAAAATAAGTGGAAAAAAAATCCAATAAAAAGAAAAATATCTATTACCGACAACATGTAATGACGTAAATCTCCGATTGTACAAACAGTAAACCTTTCAGATAATATACGTAAAGTGAAATAAATCGAATATAAAATTAAATGAAAATATATTAAATAATTAAATGTTAAATAGATTTTGTAAATAGTACAGTTGAAATGATTAGAATATTTCCAATATGTAATAAGGTCGAGGTAATTAGTTATAGAGATTTAATATAATGTGATATGCAAATGAGCATAAGTCATTCGATATGGGGGTGGTTTGTAGACTAGTATATAAAGAAATTAGGCATATATTCTTATGTCTCCTATAACAGAAACATCCTAAAATGGGTTCTAATGTTTCTCTACCAGGAGAGATCTACCCTCTTACCTCCTTTATATTTCGTTGATGATGGAGAGCTGTACACACAGACAGAAACACACGAACCCTATTACTTTATAAAAATATAGATATATGTATATATATGTATATATATATATATATTCGAGTCATATGTATATATATACATACATACATATATATATTTGAGTCATATATATATATACATATATATATATATATATATATATATATATATGTATTCAATTATATAAAGAAAATTGAGAATAGCGAGAGGGATTTTATTTGATAAAATTGACATAACTTTTGTGTTAAAAAAGAAGAAAAGGTTGTTTTTTGGAAGGGGGATAAGTAGTAAATCAGTATATAAATATAATTTTTATGAATTAAAAATAATTAAATATTTCTTACTTAAAATATAATTATAAACATAAACATAAGTATTCATTTATTAATAAAAGTATTTATTGTATTGGTTGGTGGTTGTATGTGGGGCTATTGGGAGGGTTTGAATTATTTTGAGAGAGAGAATTCAGATTTAAATTAAAACCGTCTTAATTGATTTGTTTTTTTTATCTCAGGATAACTGGATACTTGAAATTATATGTTAAAGGGATGTTTAGAGTGAATAATATACACGGCGCCATTAAGCAAGGAGATTTTAATAATGGAAAACCTCGGGATATGTCTTATAAACTTGTTTAAAATTCGTAGTATGTACTATATATATATATATATATATATATATATATATATATATATATATTAGAATTTGTATAGTTTTTATTTATTTATAGTAATACTTAAAAATTAATTGAAGTGAATATTTTTTTTAAAACTCTCAATTTGATAGATAAGCGATAAATGGTAATTAATTGTAGTATTAAGAAAACTGATTATAGGGAGAGGGTACATTCTAAGTTTAATTAAAATTAAACACAATCATTTTAATTAAAATTAAAATAAGATCAACGCAAGAACTAAAACATTCTTACGTTCTTGCGTAAATAATAATGCATGTCCCCCGTTTATTTTATCTAAGATAAAAAAGCAAGATTACATCCTGGGCATACGATTGAAAAAGCGTTTATTCTTAATCATTCGGATAAATTAGCATTTAATCTGGAAGGATTCAGGAGTAGATGCATGCAATTATGGCGGGAAATAGTGGGCATATTATCTTTGTGCCATAAAGTTCGTTTCCTACGATATCTTATTATTATCAAAAAAACGAAGCTGTAAAAAATTACAGCTTCAATTTGATGGTAAATTAAAACATCTAATAAAGAAGAAATATGACTGCTTTACCAACGCAAATGTAGGTGGTAACTTGTGGGGTAGTCATAATAAATCATGAGGAATACGTCAGGAAAATGTCACTAATATTAAGCGATAGTGACAAATTTGTTAAATTAACCCTGTTCACGCCCATGAGTCCACGAGTACTCTGGAATCTAAATTCCAGAAAAAATAGTTAAATGGGTAAAAAGTGGTTTACTTTCTTCTGAGGTAGCTAGTGAGATTAGACCCTCGATCTCTATTCGCCCAAGATTATATGGCCTACCCAAAACACACAAAGCGGATATTCCCTTAAGACTCATTTTATCTATGGTAGGGTCCTCACAACAGAAGGTTGGAAAATAGATCTTCAATATTCTTCAGCCAGTATCAAATTATTATAGTAAATACCGTCTGGAAGATTAATTTCATTTCGCTGACTACATGAAAAAATCAACGAGTACAAATAAATTTATGTGTTCGTATGATATCAGCAATTTATTTATTTGCGTCCCAATTTTAGAAACGATAGATATTTGTGTTGCCTTTTATATCGCAACCAAAGTCCAAAACCTTCCGTTCCTGAATCGTAGTTGTTGAACTAATTAAATGTGCTGTTACATCCGTTGAATTTAGGTTTAATGATGCTATGTACAAGCAAATTGATGGTGTGTCGATGGGCTCCGTATTGGTACCCACATTAGCCAACATTTTTGTAGGATTCCATGAGGAAAAATTAATGTCTCCACCCATAAAACCATTAGTCTATTTTAGATACGTAGATGACATGTTTTGTCTATTTGATAGTAATTTGGAGGTAAACGAATTTTCGCGTTACTAAACAATATGCATCCAGCGTTAAAGCATATGTATGAAAGCGAAGATAATTCTGCCCTGGCGTTTCTCGATGTTTTGGTAACGAAAACTCCATATAGTTACCTTACACCGATTTATCGCTAACGAACATTCACTGGGATGTATACACGCTGGGATTCATTCTGCCCTAACAAGCGCAAATATAATTTAATTTGGACATTAACACATCGTGCCCTAATGGTCTGCTCGCCAGAAAAATTGGATGATGAATTAAATACAATTACCGATGCTTTGTCGAATAATGGGTATCCTTTAGATGTAATTGAAACCACCATTAAAGGGAAAAGAGCAGTTTTTTTTACGAGCAAACCCCAATATGGTGGATAAATGTCCGGTTTATATTCAATTGCCGTGGTTGGGGAAAGTAAGTGAAAAATTCACCAAACAAATTAATTCAACTGTTGAAGGACGTTATTTTGCTTCAAATGTTTGTGTTGTGTATAATACAAAACCATTAATGGCTTCCAATAAAAAAGATGTTCTACCCCCTCATCATATTAGTAATGCCATTTATGCATTTAAATGTGGTTGCGGTGCCGACTACGTAGGTCGAACGTCTTTAAAATAAATAAGTCGCATACAACAACATGTAACGAGCAAAATCAGGAATGGAGCATTCCTACCTACCGACGCTGTAAACAACAGATATGGATCCGCTATAACGGAACACTTTATTAAATACCGGGATTGTGCAACGAACTTCAGCATCGACTCTTTCTCCGTATTGAGTCGAGCTCACTTCGTACATCATCCAAAAGTCTGTGAGACTGTTCACGCTCGCCTTAGGAAGCCTTCCCTTTGTAAACAAATGGACTGCTTGTAAGGTTTGAACGTGATTAGCCTCTAAAATTTATCTCCATACGATTGCTCTTGCCCCCGTCTCTTTTTTTTTTTTAGATTTTATCATTAAGAAAAACAAATTACCAAAGAATAAATCCCTCGATTCCAAGTTTAATGAGTGAAGGCAAAACATGTCAATTGACTCGTTTTGATTTTTTTTTCTATTTCCCTACTTTTATTTTTTTTTATCGCTATCGATTTTCCTTTTCTCCTCGGTCTTTTTTTTTAATATAAAATCAATTAGGAAAGAATACGTCTTTCCTTCATGATTGCCTTAATAAAGTTTTGTACCCCTATATATATTTAATTCACAATCTTGATTTGTCTAGCTATTATTTATCTAGTTTCAACACTGTTGTCGTTTTGCTTGTTTATGATGGATTAGTTTTATATGCACTTGTATGAATAGTTTTGTCAATGTTGTCCTTTGAAAACATACAGAAAAAAGACAGCGAAATATGGAATGTGGAGGAAAGACTGTATAAAAAGGAGAGAGGAACACAAGGAATAGAGGAGACATCGATTGTTATCGACAACTATAAAGAAGTTCGTGACGAGCATGTACGTTATTAATTACGAATATCAAAATATCAAAATGGCCTTTTGAAACATTCATCTCAAATCTGAGCATAATTTGCTGGTAATTTTATTAGTATCCTACATAGAAAACTAGCATGGGTGCCCGGTATTTTCCGGGTGTTTGGAGGTGTGTGTTGAGCAAAAAAAAGTGGTACTAGGTAGGAAGGCAGGCTCGAAACCGTGAATGCGGAGAGGTATTTAAAAAATGATAGTAGCGTGGAGAAAGAATAAAAAAAATAGTAGCCAGCCAGGGTGAAGACAGCTGTTAAAAAAGTGGTAGTAGGCAGGCAGGCTCGAAACCATGACGGAAAGGCGGAAAAGAGAGTGAAAGAAAATCTGACGTCTTAGCTGCTGTGAACATGACGTGACCGGGGGTTAAACGCGTTTAAATTAACCAAACTAAATTCAACAGTGATTATGACTTACTAAAATGTCGGCAAACAAATCGACCCCATGTTGTAAAAAGCGGCCGAGTTTATGGTGAAGTTTATGGTGAAGTTTATGGTGAAGGAATTAATGTTTTTGGACGATTTTTTTTAAATATTTGTCTTTCGACTAGTGGAGCTTCAAAATGATACCGATCCTGTTAGGATCCATCGCATCTGCGAGACATACATACATAATATATACATACATAATTTAAACAGACTAAAAAGACTAGCCTGGGTGCCAGGAGTAGCCCGGGTGTTTGTAGATGTGTGTTGAGAAAAAAAAGTTGTAGTAGGCAGGCAGCCGGGCTCGAACACGAAGGCAGAAAAAAGTGGAGGCGTGTGTAAGGGTGTTTGTTGAGTACAAAATGCGGTAGTGGGCAGGCTGGCTCGAACCCGTACCGTAAAGTGAAAACAAAACGTGAAGTGTTAGCTGCTGCGCCTATCGTAAATCCGGAAGTGACGTAGATTCAAATTAAGGCTAGACAATCTAAAAGAGGGGATGACTTTAAAAAATATCGGCGAAAAAAGCGACCTCTCTCTGTACAAAAGTGCCCAGTATAGGGTAAAGGAATTAATATTTTTGTCCAAGTATTTGATATTTCCCTCCGAAGTGTCGGACTTCAAAATGATACCGATCGCGTGAAAATCCGTCGCCTCTGTCGAAAGATTTTGAGAGACATACATACATACATACATACATACATACATACATAAATGCATACATACATGATGATTGCAACGTCTTGTCAGACGAGTGCCACTCCCTAAGACACTGAAAGTTCATGAGTCCGCAAATAACATTTAGTCCTGCCGGCGAATTTCCATGCTCAAGCAGACATGACACTGAATATATATATATATATATATATATATATATATATATATATATATATATACATGCACGCACACATACATATGTACACATATCCCCCACATATATGCATGGATACATACACAATACATAATACGCACACATACATATACATCCAGCATTTCAGGCGTACACACGTCACAGCTTTTTTATCGCCACATTACTTTTTTTTTTAATAGACAAATGCCGCAGGGGGTATCTATACAATGATGATGTTACAGAGTTTTAGCTTTGTACGACAGCTAAATCTCTCTCTCGGTTCACATTGTTGACATCCAGCAACAAGCTAGAGCAAGATAGCCAGCAACAAGTACAAACTGCAGACCAGCTTAATGCGAGTACTGGTCTCCCGCTTTTTTTTTAATCAGAGATTTGCTTCTCCTAGAGGGGTTGCCTTCACCACGCCTTACGGGAGCCCTCTCCATCCCACACACACATGGAAATAAACACATGCATACATACAGATGTATTCCAACATACATATGCAAGTGCACACACATGCAAACATACACACATAGTAGCACACAAATACGCATATACATACACATGCATATACATACGTACACATAATACACATGAAGGAACATTCCAAGTCTTAAATACACAATGATCAGGACGATGATGATGGTGATGGACACGATTAAAGGAGATTGGCAAAAAAAAGGCACGGATTTACTTCTTGTTCTTATTTTTACAAAAACGTTTCGCTATAAGACTAACACTTTTGAAGTAGAAAATGATGATGATGTGAACAATTTCACACATTATTTCACAAATAAAATCGACGACATGCATACATACATTTAAATAGACAGGTGAGATTTATATTATGGATTATCAGGGAAACAAACCGATGTTAACTCATATTTCGTATAGTAGGTATATGAACAATGTTTTCTATATATCAACCTAACTCTGTAAATGTCGCACTGTGGCAATTTATAAATCTGTCCATTTCTTCTATATTTATCACTGTAAAGCTGAAGACAGATACAAAAAAGGAAATAAAAGTTATATCAAACTGAAACAGCAATGAGATCCACTGTTAAGCGAAGCGGAAAAATGCAGAGAAAATAAATGTTCGATTTCATTCAAGGGACGAATCGCATTTGTTCGGTACAATGCTTCAAGATAAGGAGAGAGGAATGAGAAGCGAAAATGAAAAAGGAAAAGTTTTTAACTTGGAGAAGAGCTATAAGAAAAATAAAATTGAAAGGCAAGAATCCAAATCAATATGCAATAGATTAAAATCTATATGAAAAAAATAATTCTGCTATATATATATTATTAGAGTGGTAAAATATAAGAACCTCAGTATGTGCGCATTATTTTGAATTTCGCCAACTACTTCTACGCCTGCCATGTTTAGGGAGGGATCATTAGTGCTTATGAAAATGCATAGTAGTTAAGAAGATTGAAACACAAAATGACGATCTAAGCGATGTTCCTGCCCTGTCAATGTGTAGAACTAACTTAAGTAGCATTATAGGTTTCTCCTGTTGTTTCCTGATTCTACAAATCTTCGGAGAAATTAAAGGCCACTTGAAAAAGGAAACAAGTATAATCAAATAAGGAAATATTTATAAATAATGTGTTTTTATATAAATCTTCAAGTACTTAAGAGATAATTATATAAATATATAAAAACAGCGTAACTTATATAAATGCATACACATCTTTATTTATATTAAAATAAACAACAGCTATGTGCAGAAAGGAACATCTTTCCTAAAGTAGTATATCTTATTTTTCAATAAAAAATATTGAAGAGCTACGATAATGGGAGTGATATTATTAAAAGAAACGACGTTTTGAATATTTTTCCATAGCTACCTCATTTGAAGTATACATATCTACAGGAATCTAATAACGTATTTCTGACGCACCTCGAGACAGCGGTTGTTTATAAAAGCCTCGCGCCGTTAACATCTGAAACCTTCAGGTTATTACTGCATAAGTTTAATAATTATAAGACGATTGGAAATTTTCTTTCCCATCGATTTGAATGAAATATAAATAGAGGACACGATTTTAGGAATGCTACTCTTATATATTTGTATGCATAAGAATAATCTTTAAATAATTATTCAAATATTTTCAACATTGAAACATATGTTTTATGCAGAACCGAATAATAGAGGTTATAATTAGTTTAGATTAATTCAAATAATAAACAATTAACATACTTAAGATGTATCTAAAATTATAACAATTGTTAAATAAATAAATATTTGAAAGACTGATAAGTATTTTTAGTTAAATACAAATAAGGGAGATATTATTTTCATTTAATATTGTACTATAAATTTTGTATAGAGTCATTAATAAATATTTTTTACATGGGGTCCCCACATCAAGGTCCAGAGGCCACTGAAGGATAAGGGTTAATCAGTATACATTAGCCATTGTGATTTTAGCGTAGTAAACATTAGTCGGAATTTTATAACTAGGATTACTTAGGGGGACGGTTCAATAAGAACTTGTTCACGTTGGACTTGAAGACAATAAGACTGTAGTCAGCTGGAAAGCAGGCAAACTGAATAGAGTTCCACAGGCGGGCAGTTCTAAGAAAGAAACCCTGTTCATGGAATCTACGTTTAGGTTTAGGCAGAGATAACGAGTGTGGTAAATTGTTGATAGTGGTCCTGGCTAAACGAGTGTTTTTCATTAAAGTCTGGCGAGGAGGAAACCATAGATTGAAGTTCAGATGAGCACCTGCTATGAAAATAACGAGCAGGGACAGACTCGCTACGTTTCTTTTTTGGGAAAGAGGTTAATGGGAAGAGAAAAGCGCATCCCCCACTAACACACGAAGTCTATTTTGAACTATGTTAAGGCAGGATGAGCTGCTTCTAGCAGCTCCTGCCCAGATGTGGCAACAGTTCTCCATCGCTTGCCGTACCTTGCTTTTATATAGGTAGAGAATTGTATCAGGAGTGAGATATCTACTGGAGCGGTAGAAGGATCCCATCATTTTTCCAGGGACTTTGGCAATGAATTTGATACACGTGTTACATTTCAGATCGGGAGTAAAGTCAAGCCCGGAAGCTTGTCAAAACATGAAGCCTCCCAAAAATAAGAGCCATTAATTTCGATTGATGGCAGCTGGGCAGCAGAGCATTCTTGAATTTACTTTATTCTAAAGGCCATGTAATCTTTAGTTTTAAATCGCAAACATAATTCTGCATTTAAATCATGATATTGTTGTGTATGCCAGTTAAAAGTATTCTGTACATGAGGATCTATCATTATATTTTGTAACAACACATAAATATGGTGCAAACAATTATTTGATTATATATATGTATATATACATATACGTATATATATATATATAAATAACTACTTCATTTACTCACATGTTTAATTTCTTATGGACTTCAATTTCTTGTAATAAATAATTTTACCAAGAATTTTTAATGAGAGTTTGTTTCGGTTTCGATTATAGCTGATGGCACTTCAGTAATCTATTATTCTTTAAAAGAAAACAATTTATCAAGAATTCTCTACATGTTTTTGTTTCGGTTTCGATTATAGCTGAATGAACTGAAGTTATATTTATATGCATATATTTTTTGTTTTGATTTCCATTCAAGTTGATGCACCAAAGTCATATTGATGTATAGTTTTTTTTTTAATTTTTTAAATCGCAACTTCATAATCTATCAAAATTGATAAAACATGCACTCTATAATGATACATACGAAATCTGCAAGAATTAAAATATCATATGAAAGCGTCCTTTACGATCGGGCTACGCTGTATGACACTGCTTAACTTAGATAAATACGTTTGCAGGTTTAACAAAAGAGCTACAATAATATCAGAGCGTCTTCATTTACGGTAAACAGCGACAGAATGTCAATACCAATATATTACATATGAATGCGTCCCCAGGTTCCGCTAGTTAATACAGTTTTTTTAATACCTGAAAATGCTAGTGTTTCATCGTTTCGGGAATTATCAGTGTAGTGTGTCACGATTACCGCCAATCGGGAGATTCGCACCCTGTAACAAAGCCATTTCTGGCTCCATTAGCAAGAGACACACCAACACGCACACTGTTAACCGCGAGAAATGCAGTTTAAATTTAAACATTTATTCGTTATTGTCAAGACAGTGAGGGTTATCTAATGATTATGACATCGTTATCTGCACGTGTAAGCTTAAGTTACACACTTTTAATTCATGCATCTATATATATATGCGTGTGTGTATTGTATTAGCATCCATTTCTCAATATCATAACAAAGTCAACTAAAACAACTGATGTTTATATACAAAGCGTTCTGTGTATTTCTACTAGATATTCTCCGAGAATGTCTCAGTTGTCTTTATACGTTTTTTCTTGAGCACATATCATGAAAAATCGTTGCCCTACGAGTAACCCTTACAAAATATTCATGTAGCGATTTACAAATTAAGTATAATTTACATATGAGCAGATAGCTCATATTTATAAACTGACACAAACTAGAACATGGGGTTTTGGAACGCATGCTTAACGTTATACATGACATATCAATGGTGTCGACGATAGGATATTCTCTGGCCTTTGAAGACCCGGAATACGTAGATACTTGGATTCGTTACTTTGCTGCTAATGCAAGAAGCAAAAAGTTGGAAGACAACAAAAAACAAGGAGGGGAATGAAATCACCGACTTGTTAATAGGCTGCAACATTGTTTAACCCTCGAGAACTAGCGGAAATGCTTTTCAAAGAAATTAGTCAAGTTATCACAGGAAACATGAGATCTAAGAAAAGACTGTTGATTGCAGAAAGGACCACGTTTACGGCAATGAAGCAGGAAGTGGATGAACTGATAGTAAAATATTTACACCGGTTAAGAAGTACAAGTAAATACTGTGATTTTTAAAAAACTAGGAACAGAAGAAGAGACAACAGAAGTCAAAATCCAACTAAGATTAATTGACGATATGCATAATTCGGCACATAGATATAAGCTAATGGAACAGTTATAACTTACAAACATTCCCTAGAATATGCGTCTAGAATTTACGCAACAGTAGGAATTCATACATGCCTACAGCCAATAAAAAAACTTCTACGAAGACATAATGGCTAACACGTATACGGTAGAAACAAAAAGAAAAATATGTACGTACACTGGAAAAATCATGAAAGGAAAAAAGAAAATGCTCCCTCCTACTACGAGGGGATAAAAGTACCAGTTCATTTATTACCGTTAGCAATAGCTAAGTTGCAAAACTTAATAAAGGAAGAGTTCTTAGAACCTGTCCCTTCAGGAGGAATTAAATGGGCATCCCTCATTGTGGTATAAAAAACGGTGATTTGAGAATTTTTGGAGATAATAAAATAGGGGTGAACCATAAAGTTGTAACCAATTCGAACCCGATTCCCAATGTGGAAGTAAATTTACATAAACTTGCCGGAATGAATCCATTTTCGAAGATAGACTTAAAATCAGCCTTCCACCAAATACCCAAAGATGAAAATGTTAAGGAAGTGACAACCATCAACACACCTATAGACCTGTTGAGATAGAAAAGGATGCCGTATGGCATAAAAACGGCGAGTGCCATTTTAAATTTTAAAAATACAATCCGTTATCAAGACGATATATGTGTTGGAAATTTAAATGAACATGATTTATAGAAAAAACTGAAAATATACTAAAGCGGCTAACAGACGGTTGCATGACAGTAAATACAAAAAAAGTGTGTAACCAACAGTAATGAAATATCATTTTGGGGTTACTATATATCAAAGGAAGGTATTTCTCCAGATGAAGCGCTAATAGAGAAAACTCTAAACCAAAAAATAATAAAAAGTTGGAGTCTTTCTTGGGTTTGGCAAATTTTTATAGAAACCGGAAAAAGAACTACCGAAAGTTACAACGTCCAGAATATTATGTCAGATCGATGGCATTCCACTTTGAAATTGAGTATGTTAAAGGGATTACGATATCGCACGCTGATTCCTAGATTGGGGTTTTATAGAGAGGATAAGGACAAAAAAAACGAGGAACTTGAAGACATTCATTTTTATGTAGAAACCGATGTAATATATGTAGATAAAATGGCTACTGAATTTACAAACGATCCAGTGATAAAAAGAATAGTGTTGAGGATAAAAGAGAATAGTTGGGGAAATTGTCCACTGGCTAAAATAAATAAGACATACGCTGACTATAGAAAACGGGGTAATATGTAAGGGAGATTTGGTAGTTCCCCCAGAAACACAGAAGAGACATGTTATAAAAAGTGTACATGATGACGTACATTGTGGAGTGCCAGCTACGCAAAGGAGATTAAAATTGGAAGCATGGTTATCGGGGTACTCAAGAGACTTAGAGGATTACGTAAAAATATGCAAAAATACACAGAACTCAGGAAATTCAAGCAGAAGAAAATACATGTGTGGCCCTGAGAAGCAGAACTGTGGAGCAAAGTAAACATGGACCATGCCTATGCCAATGAGATAAGACTATTATTAATATTAGTATGCACATATTCAGGTTGGCCTGAAGTTGTGAGAGTACCTGATAAAAAAGTACTACCGCAAAACAAATATTAAGACCAATATTTTCGAGAAATAGGATACCGAGAACATTGGTGACAGATAACGCGGCAGAATTAGCGGATGCTGATTTACATGAATGGTTAAGAAACATATGATGCATACCTTTCATGACCCCTCCCAACCAGCCTCAAAGTAACGGATAGCGGAAAGGAGGGTCCAGATAGTACAGAATGGCATAAAACCATGCACGCAACAGAAGAAAAAAAGTCGATGATTTCCTACCAAGAGTATTACTAAGTTATAGAACAATTCTGCATACATGTGGACCAGAAAGTCCTTCTGCCTTAATAAGCAGACAATTAGGTCCCCTTTGACTATGTCATATACCTCAAATATAAAGATGTGGTACAAACGAAACAGGGATACGGAAGTCGAGACAGCAGAATTTATTATGGAGAAAGGACATAGTACTGCATTATTAGATAAAGAAAATGGGGACAGTGTTCTAGCTCATGCTGACCAAATAAGATCCCAAGGAGAGCAATCGGATGAGGAAATGCCTTCAGAGCTGCTCATTATTGACGTAACAGAAGAGTTACTGCAGAATGAGACTGCTGAGGAAGAAGTAGAATAAAACAAGGCAGAAGAGGAAGATCAGAATATGCAGGAGGAACACTGCGATTGTAGGGAAAGACATGATAGATCCAGAAAGGCAAAAGAGAGAGATAAAGGAAGATGTTCAAGAGGGCACGAGAAGTAAAGAAGTACTTGCGGCATAAAGCTTCTCCGTTATAGGGATGTGTAGTGATATGCCAATTAAGTATAATTTACATATGAACAAATAGCCCATATTTATAAACTGACACCAACAAGAACAGGGGGCTGTTGAACGCTTGCTAAGCGTTATACACGCCATATCAATTCAAAATCACATGATGTTAATGAATCAAATAGTATCTACTCGATAGGCTATCCCACACTGGCTTTTAAAAGAATGTTGAAGTGATGCTAACTTTTAAAAGAATGTTGAAGTGATGCTAACTCACGTAATATCATATAGTTTTATAAATAAGTAGAGTTCGTGAATTCTTCTCTGGGAACCCGATAAGACTTTAGACAGCATGGAAGCCAAATCATAAGATAATAGTCAATTAGGGAAAGAAAATGATCTTCTCAGAAATTATATTCCATTGAGAATACTTATTCTTAGCTCAATATTTTATAGTTAAAGGAGAAAATTAATGCAGCATTCAAATCCCTAACTATATTACATAGAGACCAAGTTTTAGCCCAAGTAGGGGGGGTGCTTGAGACCTGAAGTTTTGATTAACGCACAAAACAATCAGATAATATTTTATATTAATAATAAATATTTAAACTTTAAAAATAGTTTAGTTTTATGAAACACATAATCGTCCAACTTGTAAAAGTAACGATTACGCATATGTTATATATATTCCTCGTTTCATCCACTCTAGGACTCTTCAGACTTACCTGAAGCCTGAAGTATCCTAGAGTGAATGAAACGCGGAATATTTAATGTAGCTTAATCGCCATAAATATTTTATAACTTACTAACTAGCTCTACCTACGTATTGAGCACTGTTGAAGTAAATACTTAATGTTTCCGCATAAATTAATACTTTCGTATATAAATTTATGTGAGTAAATGTAGTTATATATATATATATATATATATTTATATATATATGTATATATATATATATATATATAAATTCAGATTCATTCATTAATTTCAAGATTTTAATACATATGCGCATTACGATGGAATATATTTCGTGAAATCGCGACAAAATCATCTTCAATAATACGTTCAACTAAATTTAGCATATCTCTCTATATATATGTGTGTTTGTGCGTGTGTGTGCACGCGCGCGTACTTGTGTGTACGTACTTGTGTGTGTGTTGTGCATGTAAGTGTTTTCATACTGACATGTGTGTGTTTGCGCGTAATATAAAAAATAATCAGAACTTATTACATATAAAGAGGGATTTATTTATTTCAAATAACGTTTCGGTATTCACATTGCATTTATCTACATTCGGCTGTATACTATCACAAATATTCGTAAGAATTTGAATGACATGGCCTGATGTTCAAACCCGACACTATTTCCTTTGAAATTCACGCATCTCTGTTTTTAGAATAAAGTTTTGATCAAAGTGGTTATATCCAAATGAAACCTGAACTTACGAACGTATATGTTTTGTTGCCTTTTCTACGTATACGTCCGGTGTATAGATTACACAAGCTAATTACATTATATATACTCAACAAAATATATAACCTAAAAATGTATGGATATATTGATCGTTATTTTATCAAATCTAAGAAATTCACAGATGTTTTCGAATATAATTGAATGTCAATATATGATTGGGCATTTTTGTTTCAAAGTGATATCGATTTTTATTGATCTAAAACAAAATAAGATTAATGTATTCGAATTAGACTCGTGTTTAAATTATAATTAGATATGTTCTAGTAAAGACGACTCGGAATTGGTGCCATCCTATTAAATGAGTGTGTGTCATTTATTGCGATCAAATAATTAAACCAAGAGAAAGGAAAATTCAATGTATCTAAAGTTAATACATATTATAATTAGAATCTGAAAATCAATTAAAGAATTAATTGTCTCACTATAGATATTCGAACATAACCTGTATGTGAAAGGCCCATGTCAGTCAAAATGTCACTACTACTACTACTACTACTACTACTACTACTACTACATCTGCACAGCGAATCATTATATTCTTAGACATACTAAAATCTGTACTGAAAAATATGAAATATGATGAGAAGAATTGATGTAAAATGAATTATCTAAACTGGTAATTCTACAAATAGCTAAAATTATTTTTAAATATCGCCGTAATCGTTAACCAACGCGTATAAAGTACGAATAATGACCTTTTACTACAAGTTGAGTAAGAAATAGGACATCTTCAAAGGACACAAACTAAGCGACAGAAAAGTGAATGCGTATAAAATCTATTAAATTGAATACACACAATGAGGTGCCAACCGAATCGACAGCTGGAAGAAAAAATGCTATTGAAGGTGTTTCATATCTGCTACTGTAAGAACTGCTCAAAAGTTCAGCCTTGAATGTTTACATCTGAATTTGGAAAACAAAACATGTAGGTTCAACCTGTATATATCTCTTTCTCTTTTTTTACCGCCTTTCTCCCTCTTTCTGTGATAAAAGAGAGGTGAATATAGTAGCATTGTAAGACAGTTGTACATTGGACGCCGGGCAGATCAGATAGCAGTTTTGGTTGCAAAGCGGTTACCGACGCATGTGGAGGATCAGTTTTAATATCTTGAATGTGTTAAAATAAAAGAATTATATGAATTATATTTCTATAAGTAGGGAATTTGTTCGCTATTCTGTGACGCGTCTAATAATCGGAGAAGTGATCTCTGTCATGAAGAATGCTGCCGATGAATATGCTACTCATACGAAGGCAAAGAAGGCTCGACGATAGACCAACCGACGTCATATGGACCTCTTTATGTGCGGAACGTGCTTATCATTAAATTGTTTGACTACCGGGGAGCTAGTTGTCTTCTCCAGGCCACAACACATGTTTCAAGAAACGTCCTCAGGAATAACCAAGTAACTTTACCCGACAAGCGATCGGATCAAACCGTTTCTTACTTGCTTGTGCTTAAAAATAAAATAAACAAAACTCTGAAAGAAAACAGCCAAAACATGGGAGAATGGACTTCGGAAAATTTCACAAAACTTGCAATCGTGATTAACAGTGACTTTGTCATATGTTCCTAAATTTTAAATTAGCGAAATAAAGCAAAAGGAGGGTCATTTACAAACGCCCCCTCAAAGAGTATAGGAAATATTGGAACTTAGGTTGCTTATTGCGAATGAATTATCAAAGAATACCACGAGTCGTTCTTAATGAAGAATCAGAAGCCTGACTAGGTCTTGCGATGACGCTATATCATTTGAAATATAGCAACATGTGCAGAGTACTGAAAATCTAATGAGATGTTTACTCATTCGCGAGTTATAAAGGCCATAATTTATAACCGATTATCACTTACGTATGCACATATATCTAACAAATAGTAAAATCGACAATATAAGTAACTAATACGTTTGAAAGTATTGGCAAGAACTGCTCTAACTTAAAATAGGAAGAACAGCATTTTAATAGCGGGAACATTTAATCTTATTACGAGTGTCTTTTTCACGCAATTACAACAATCACCGTATATTTTTATAATAGATTATTCTAAAATGATCAGTATAGTATTCCTGTTCACGGTTGCCAGATTAATCTTTTTAAATGCAATATTCGCGAATTAAGCCACGAAAAATTGTATTTTGATTTTTTTTAACGTGAAAGGCGCCGGCTAAGTAAGAAAGAGAAACGTATAATATTATATTAATGACTCGAATGAAAACAACGAATTCACTTTTATGTATAGCTAAGGTAGGAAATATTAGCAAAAACTCCGATTCTAAATAGTATCATTATCATAGAGTCCTCTTAAACCTAATCATAAATTTTAAACATTTTCTACAGAGGGAGGTCATATTATAAATTTCGATTATGATTTGAATGCGGATTCGCAACATAAGGTTAATTATTATGGTATAGTGCTTTAATGTTATTAATGGTGAATTAAATTTGTGCAATACGCATCGTTTCTGAGGTTGTATTGCAAAATTCAAAATAGCATTATTTTTATTTAATGGGCAAATTACATAGACTCTTCCAACGCGAGATAACCTTTCGATGTTTCCTGAAGTACCGAGTCTCAAATTTATTTGAATACCTAGTAAATTTAAATCAGAAAAACAGAAATCCCATCATTTGCACTCTATTCAGGATGTTATATAAAATGCATTACACTACGTTTGCTTTGCACTTTGTGATTGATGGCAAAGTGAGTAAGAGAGAAAAAATGAACACTTGTCTAAGAAATATACCAAAATATCATTGGATTTCTCTGAATGGCTATGCATATTACTATACTCGTATCGGTTCAAGGGGAAATCGGACAAAAATTATGAAACACGGGAAACAATTCATGAGGAATCTATTTTCTCGCAGGGGAGAAAAAAGGTGGATTAAATGTATTTTTATGAATGTATTTTTATGAATGTATTTACCAAAAATCTTTTTAATCAAAGCCCATATAAAATATATAAATAAAAAGTAAATAATTGTGAAGAGAGATTTAAAAGGATTGAAAAGGTTTTAAGTATATAAAACAAGAATAATCATTTGTATTATGTAGACAACTGTTTTGATCTTGATTGCTATGCTCACAATGTGTCGATGGCTGTACTATCCTGCCCTCTTAAAAAATGTACTAAATTTAGAACAGAACCAATTTTTAATTTGCAGGTGTACCATGCTCACGTACTCTCAGTACTGATTGGGGAAAATATCATTGAAGTAATCCGAAATTGTATTATTAGCATGGCTTACGCTGAGGATTGAAGGTTCCATGTCTATATATTGAAGTTAGAACTCTACAAGACAATATGGTGTAACAAAAAATATGAACACAAACTAATAAATAATAATATAGAAGAATATGAACGTATTTTACAGTATCTAATGCACATCTATATTGCAGGGATACACGAAATCACCCTGTGAATTGATTGAAATGAAAGAAGTCATGTATACTTCAATTCTCTCTGAAAAATCGAGCTATATAGTTGGGGTTAGAAACATACAACAAGATATATCGAAATAAATACAGATATATAGAGAAAACTGAACGACAGATAAGTTATTTTTTAAATTACTTACTATTCGTATTGTTATGATTCATCGGACTACTGTTCTCATATTGGGTTTTATTTTCACAATGTTTTAGTCGATGTAACCGCCGACCTTCTTCAGGAGTATCTTGTCGGACTCAGGAATTTGGATCGGAGCCCTTTATTTACTTCACGTAAGTAGCATGGTCTTGTTCCGTCACACATGACAAGATAGAGGTCCTAAGTAATTCGCAATTGTATTTTTCGGTCGCCCACACGGAGGATTGAACCTTCCACTTTCAGGAAAATATCACTTTTTACAATTGATGTTTCCAAGTACTCTTACCACTTCGCCTCTATTCTTTGCCCACAGTTTTACTACTAATTTTAGGAACGTATAACCTATTTTATTTCTAGTTGTAAATATCACTAATTATCACAATATATATATATATATATATGTGTGTGTGTGTGTCTTTACTTACAACTCGTATATATTATTTATTATTTAATCAATTTTTCATATATAGTGTTAAATATATACAAGTTCTACCGTTGTTTATCTATTAGCATGTCTCTTACTTTCCATAGTTCTTCTCTGTCTATAATGTTTACTTCGTTCAATAATTATAGATGGTTACCTTTTTCCTGCAGATATGGTCAGCTACCACGGATTTTTCAATCTTTCCACTTACAATACAGCTTTTCAATATTCTTCTAATCGGTATTGGATCTAATCTCTTCCCTGATGGCTTCCTTGAGTTCAGTGATTGTTCTGGGGTTCCCTGCGTAGACTCTGTCCTTAAGATAGACCCAAAGAAAAAAATCTGGGGGACTTAGGTCCGGACTATGGGGTGCCCACTCAAAAACAGTCTTAAGACTGATCACTCGGCCTCCGAAGTTTTCTTTCAGCCAATCTCGGGACAATTTGTAGGTGTTAGAACTTGCTGATGGACCCAGAACTTGCTGATGAGCTACGGGGAGATGGTCTGGCGCTCACTCTTGAAGGTTTAGCGGACCTCCACATACCGCTCCTTGGTGACTGTCACTGCTGCGCCAGATTCTTTGTTTAAGATTAGTCCGATAAGACCTCTGGCCGAGATTGCAGCCCATACCGTGCACTTTGGAGAGTGCAGGGGCTTGTTGGCTACTTCATTGGGTCTGGAGGACCCCCAGAAGACAGTTGTCTTGGAGTTCGCCTTTCCATCAAGATGGAAGTGGGTTTCATCTGAGGTCTTGCTGTACTAACAGTCGCTGTGTCTGCCATATCCTGTAAAATAAGGTCAATCGGTGAATAAATAATGGAGATATCACATAAAGTGTACACGGGACTCGTTTTTTTATGTAGTTTCTACACAGAAGGTAAACATCTCCATTATATTGTCAATTTGGATGCAAGTGCGTTCTTTTAGTGAGGTAACACGTTAGCTTTTCCCGTACTTTTGGTACTTTTGTGAACAGACTCACTACATCTAGACTCACCATCTGGTTGGAACGAATGGGGGCATTGTTTATTATTTCCACGAAGTGAGCTGAGTTCTTCACGTAGGACGGAGATTTGCCAATGATCGGACTGATTATATCTACCAGACATCGGCTCAATGGATTGCATGCTAAACCTTGGCCACGGACAATAGGTCTTAATTGAATACCGTACTTGTGAATATTAGAGAGGCGGTATAGGCACCCCGCGCAGAGACCTGATATCTAGTACTTCTTCCTTTGAGCGGTTCGGTTTTGGAGGCATTGATTTCTCGAGGGTTCCTCTCACTTTCCACCTTATTTCATTTCCTTTCGCTTTGGATTTATTTAAGGCTGCCTTCAATATTAGAGTTCTCATATCTGAAGAAGGTCGGATGTTACACCGATCGAAACGTTGCGAAAATCACACGCAAGAAAAAAACAGCAGACCGGTGAATCAAAATAATACGAATAACTAATCCACATCTAAAAATTTAAGTAATTCCGTCTAATTCAAACAGATTTGGAGCCATTACCCGAACCACAAAATCTGTTATGTCTCGCAATGTCTTTCCTGTCCTTAAATTTTCTATTAAAACAGACTCAGCAAATCCAATGTATATTAACTTAGATTTCGTGTATATGTGCGCTTGTATGTATGTATAAATTGAAAAAAGTTAATTAATGTCGAATACTTAAAAAGACTTAAAAGTGTCTAAATTAGCAACAATAAAACTAACATGTCGAAGTTTCATAGAAAAATGGAGTTTTTTATTTAGCCATAAAAATGCAAGGAAATAGTTATATTATATACTGTTTTAATAATGTTATGTGCTCTGTCTTTGAAACATTTTTCTCAATAGAGATTACACCCATTGACTAAAAAATTTGGACGAAATATTTATGCAATTTCTCTGTATTTGTAATTATGATCAAATCATACAATTTTGTCCCCCAAAAATAACATGAATACAGTAAAATTTGTTGATATCAAGTTTTTAGAATTTGTATACTAATAATTAATAATGATTAATCGGTCAGGCTTGTACATCTTTCTAAGTTTATATATATATATATATATATATATATATATATATATATGTATATATATATATATCACGTCTGATTGATCACGAAAGAGTTATTTTGTTTCTGATTTTTCTGGATATATTTTCCATTCGCTGGCATGTTATATACAATGGCGCCCCAAAATTGTTGTTCGGCTATATTCTTCTCAAGCGTTTTATATCGGTGCATCCGATTATGATCAGGAGTGTTTGTTGTTGTTATCTTTTATCTTTTTTCTTTTCTTTTGAGGCTTCATGTATTTATAATTATTCTAATTGCTTCTTGATATATATGTATACATATATATATATATATATATATATATATATTGGCTTACATCGAAAAGTATATTATTCAGCAAAATTATTCTATTTAACTAGTGAAATATCAATTAATTTCTGGTTTCAATTTGTAGTGATTGATTACGTACTATGTGTATTAAGTGTGTAATTATTATGTGCCCTGGTCTATTATGTATCACTCCATGTGTCTTAAATCATCCAATATTTTAAATAAAGTTTCATTTTTAAAGTTCAATGAACAACATAAAAATAGTTATTATATTGATAAAAGTATTTTTGTTTATGAAACTATGCACATACCCGGTAAATTTTAAGAAAACCTGATTCTTATTCAGTCAGTAGCTCAGGAAAAAATTCAAAGTCTAAGTGTAAACACCACATTTCTATTAAAACATGAACGATTTTCCTTTCTAAAGAAAATAAAACAAATAATAAACCAATTTTATTTCTAATGTGTATAAACTTAGGTAATTTTCTACATGGCATGTTATATCAAAACATAGACAATGCAAATAAATCTGAACTTAAAAGAATATTTCGATATTTTTTCTATTTTAAAACTTAACTTAAATTGATTTTCTCCACAAGGAATTATATTTATGGCTTACAATCTAATTATAAAACACATTTAAATATATTCCTGCGAATTGAATTGATTTTTTTAAACATATACTCCCGCTCATAAATTGAAAACCCTGTAGACTGATAGGTATTAGAGTATAATATATACTACTTAAATTTGAATAAACGTTTTTAGAAATGAATATAATTTTTCGGAAAAATATTAGGTGTTTATTGCCAAGTTGTCTATTTTTATTCCTTTAAGAGAAAACCTAGAAAAAATAGATGTTTTATTTCCAGTTGATGATTGGGTGAAACTGGAGTAAGCACCTTAAAAAATAAAAGGAAGGGGACCGTAAGATAAAAAATTGGAGCACAAGGAACATTGTCGAACAATATTAAAAAATACTAAAATAAAGTGTAAATATAGGAGAATTTATATCATAAAGAAGGTTCAGCTTATGAAAACAGCTAAAATAGTAAAAGCAATATTTTAACAAATGTTTATCGCTATTTTGACGGCAGGTGTTAAACTGAGTCATATATGGTCCACTTTAATAGGATGTCAAATCGAATCGACTTGCTACAGCAGTAAATACGTTTTTTTTTTTTCTTTCTATATCTATCTAAAAAGAAAAAAATGAACAAAGAAAAAACACCGAACGTCTAGCAACGTTTCTATCCAACAAACGTCCGTCTGCAAGACACAATCTGATCTAGCAATGGTTCTATCCAACAAACGTCCGTCTGCAAGACACAATATCATATAGCAATGTTTCTATAAAACAAACGTCCGTCTGCAAGACACAATATCATCTAGCAATGTTTCTATCCAACAAACGCCCGTCTGCAAGACACAATATCATCTAGCAATGTTTCTATCCAACAAACGTCCGTCTGCAAGACACAATCTTATCTAGCAATGTTTATATCCAACAAACGTCCGTCTGCAAGACATAATCTCATATAGCAATGTGTCTATCCAACAAACGTCCGTCTGCAAGACAAAATATCATTTAGCAATGTTTCTATCCAACAAACGCCCGTCTGCAAGACACAATCTTATCTAGCAATGTTTATATCCAACAAACGTCCGTCTGCAAGACACAATCTGATCTAGCAATGGTTCTATCCAACAAACGTCCGTCTGCAAGACACAATCTCATCTAGCAATGTTTCTATCCAACAAACGTCCGTCTGCAAGACACAATATCATCTAGCAATGTGTCTATCCAACAAACGTCCGTCTGCAAGACAAAATATCATCTAGCAATGTTTCTATCCAACAAACGTCCGTCTGCAAGACACAATCTCATCTAGCAATGTTTCTATCCAACAAACGTCCGTCTGCAAGACACAATATCATCTAGCAATGTTTCTATCCAACAAACGTCCGTCTGCAAGACACAATATTATCTAGCAATGTTTCTATCCAACAAACGTCCGTCTGCAAGACACAATCTAATCTAGCAATTTTCCTATCCAACAAACGTCCGTCTGCAAGACACAATATTATCTAGCAATGTTTCTATCCAACAAACGTCCGTCTGCAAGACACAATATCATCTAGCAATGTTTCTATCCAACAAACGTCCGTCTGCAAGAGACAATCTCATCTGGTAATGTTTCTATCCAACAAACGTCCGTCTGCATGACAAAACATCATCTAGCAATGTTTATGTCCAAAAAAAACGTCCGTCTGCAAGACACAATATCATCGGTATGCATTCCAGTTCATTATATCCTGATTGTTTTGCTGTTCAACTTAGACAAATTCCTGTTTTTTCTTTTACTTGATCATGTTATTTGAACCAGTCCCCACCTTTTTCACCAAAGCACGTGTTGGTATGTCATTGTGTTATTGATAAACCTATATACACTTATATCCGATTGTTGTGTGTGCATTCATAAGCAGTGACTCGTTAGTATAAAAATCCAACCTATATACAAAGTAGACACTGACCAAGCACACATAAATTCAATCAAAATATCGCTTACAGATCCCACAACTAAATGTAAAGAATCAGGATATTAGAATTAACTGAAAAGTGGAGAAATGTATAAATATACAAGACAAAACATAACCAGTTCTCTTTCAAAAATACGTACTGAAAATAATGTAATAGTAATGCTATTGAATCTTATTCTAAAATCATTACTACAATGTTATTCAATTCAAAATTACCTGCTGTTTATTATTAAAATCAAAATTTGAATCTTAAATTCATGAAATCCATGTCAATTTGTTGAATTGTTTTCTGATAACTATGCAGCAAGTTTGATCATGATTTTTTGTATAAAACTTATTATGTATGTCTGTTTCATTGTCCCCATTTATTCCAATGTGATCTCCGATGTGCAAGGTCGCAGAGCTGCACAAAGCGAATCCAATGATTGCATTTTTTGACCCTACATTTATGTTAGTGGACTGGTGAAAATAGCTACTCAATGGTTAAAATGGAAGAGGAATTCGGACTTGGCGTAAATTGACTAAACCTGTTATTTATACGCATGCGCTTAACATATATATTTATACGATAAAGTTGGTTAGTTTGTAACTTTTTATCATCTATCTGACGATACAAAACGATAAGAACTAAGGCCGGAGATCTATATTTTAGTTCCAATTCTATCTCATGACATTGGTTTTATTTATTTTTTTACTTTGTAAATTTCTATTATATATTGGGTAAAATATAATACAGGATATCGATCCAGAATTTATTCTTACATACAAAAAACGAAACAGCATGAATCAAAATATTATATTTAAGTGTATTTTACCACCCGACAATGACAGCTTGTCTGCTGAATTTCAATCTAAAATTTAATTTTATCGTCATAATTGGCGTCCTAAACGCTTTAAAATTTCTCTAACAATGAGGAACATATATTAATTTATGTCTATTACATATTATATTTTTAAAACATCAAAGATACTTCAATTCTAAAAAAATCGTATTCTACTTGTATTCGCATATTTTGCATGAAACGATATTAAAGTAAGTTAAGCATACGTTATGTACTCTTCCGCATAAAAATTGTATTATAAAATGATCACGTTTAAGTTTAGTGGTCAATCCACACATACAACTATATATATATATATATATATATATATATAGAGAGAGAGAGAGAGAGAGAGAGAGAAAGAGAGAGTGAGTGAGAGAGAGCGGGAGAGATAACAGATAGAATTCCTTAATTTATCAACAAATCAAAGAGATGTATCAGAAACTGCAGTGTATGCCGCTTCATAAAAGAAAGACCAAAACATGTAGCAAAACAATGCTTCTAAGATATGGTGTTGCACGTTTAGCCCTCGCATTCTGTCTTACAAATTGCACATGAAAAATACCTTAATCGTATATTCATACTTGTTTAAACACTGATTATAATGAGTTTTTTTTAATTTTTCCTCGTCTTCTTCACCGTTATTTTTTATGCTTGTAAACTTTTGATAAACATTTTCAATACTGGCTAAACTTTTATATAAGAAACACCGTCTTAAGACGCATCTTGTTACATGTAACTTGCTTATGAATGTGTGGCGACATATGAATGCTTATTTAAAACTAATAAAAATTTCAATTTGCACCTGTTCGGTATTGTGAACACTTGTCTAAGGTTTAATTGTTTTCACCTTTTCTGAGACCAAGCAAACTTATTTACAGCCAAATTATATACCTGTCGTGCTCACGTAACGACCGAAAAGAAAACGACTTAGAAATTTGTGGAAATAAATATATTTAACATAATAGTAATTGCACCATATAAGGAGTGCGATTATACGTTAGTTCGGCTGCTATGTGCATGAGTCGTTCTAATAACGTGAGACATATATGCAGGCTCTTTCTATAGGGAGAGACGTTATTAGTATCGAGAGGTGTATACAACACAAACATACAAGCTAAAATGATATAGATTTAATATGCTAATTACATGAAGTACATGTGAATACGTTGGATTGATTTACTTTAAAATATTTTGGTTTAAATGTGACTGTGTTGAACAATATTGATTTAATTGCAGGCGTTAAACCTTTAAGATAAAAAATATATGAAATATAGGCCTACCCCCTCTCATTCCATTCAAAATATTATTTATTTAAAATGACAAATGTGATAGGTTTTAGGGTGTTCTAAAATCGAATATCGTACATAAATTTTACGAAAAAAAAGTACTTTTTTCAATATTAAGCAATATAATTCGTTATGTTTAAAGTAGTGGCTACTGTTGTACGCGCAAAAATACAAATTTATTGTTTGCTCGAAAGAATTTAATGTTTAAACTCATGTTCTTAATCAATGGGATTTTATATGTATATGCACATCCTTAGAGGATAACTTCTAGCAAAATACTTATATTGGTTTGAATCTATTTTGCTAAGTAGCACACACAAAGAGAATATTAAAGATGACGTGCCTTTAAGGGACATGGAGAAAGAGAATGAGTGTTGAAAGCAAAATAAAAGAGGATATGATAATTAGTATCCAAATACAAAATCAATATTTGAAAAAATATGATGGTATAATTAAGTTCCATATTGTATGTAGATTGGTATAGTGTAGTATAAAACAAACTGTTTCGGGTAATGCATCCAAAGCAAATCGGCAGCAATCTTTCGTGAAAATTCATCTGTTAAACATTTTTGGTAGTTTCAGAAAGTAGAAGTATGTTCCTTTGCATAAATTTTAAATCCTGATAGCCAAGTTGAAGTTCAATTACGTTAAAGGCAATAATAAAATATAGCTGTTATTTATATATTATGTGGACTAGATATACATAAATATCCGTAAAATTATGTAAAAACCTTCAAGCCAAGAGTATGTCATCTGTTTAAAAAGCCCAATGACGCGCAAAAGATGGTTTCTTATGAATTGAAAAATTAAATATCATATTTTACACACTTAACGCTTGTTTAAGACTTAATAAAGGTGGGAACGATGAAGTTAGGATATAAAGACGAATAAATAGAGAAAGAAAAAACTAAAGACATTTAAAATTCGTAGGTGGTGTTATGTGGGGTTACCGTTATATAGACAGACGGGTCATGGCAGGTAAATCGGTCAAGGTGAAATATATTAGAAAATAAATAAATGAAAAAAGCTGGCACGAGAATGATGCTAGATTAACGCTTTATTCACATCTATTCATCCAAAAAATGATTTTTTTAATAACATATTTCATTATTTATCCTTTATTGATAGAAAACGGGAAATATTAATATTAATATTAAAATAATAAATCCAAGCATTTTTATGAACTGGCAACGCCGGTCTGTCTGCTAGTATAACATATATATATATATATATATATATATATATATATATATATATATATATATATATATCCCACACTGAGGAGGAGCAAAGGATCGGTCGAAAATTAAGTGCTTTTAAAGGAAACATTCTTGTTTTTTTTTTCAAAATACATTTTTTGTATTCCTACACGTAAACACACAGGAAATAAATACAGAAAAGATATAAACATTTATATATTTTTCGTATTGATTTTTTATTCGTACATATTTAAATATATATATATATATATATATATATATATATATCCCAGATATTAGTGTATATTCAATCCAAATTATAAATATGTAACAACTATATTTTATTATTAGCTTGAGCTGAATTGAACTTCGACCTGAACACCAGAATTTAAAATTTATACGAAGAGACACACTTCTGCTTTCTATTTATCTACACTATACCAACCTTCAAACAATATGGAACTTAATTACAGCATCATACTTTTTAACATGATTAATCCTCTATTTGGATGCTAATCATCACATCCTTTTTTCAATAATATATATATATTTTTTATTTCAACACTTATTCCCTTTCTCTATGCTGCTTAAAAGAATTTCATCTTTAATAGTGTCTTGGTAGTTTCGTTTTAGCACAGTAATTTCAAACCAATATTAGTATTTTGCAAGAGTTTGTCCTCTGAGGAGACGTACTTACAGTGAACATCTGCGGATTAAGGAAAATTAATTTAAACATTATTATCTTTGGTTCGAAAAATATATTTGTATTTTGAAAATAATGGTTTTCAAATGAAATTTTAATATATGAATTAATTATATATATATATATATATATATATATATATATATATATATATATATATATATATATATATATAGATCTTTACATAATACCAGAGGATGGAGGAAGTGAGGAAGCATGGTTGTGGAAATCTTTTTTACCCGAATACGATGGGCAGCATTCTAAAAATATCCCGTTTGTTGTAAAAATCTTATGGATAAACATCTGAAGAAGTTGGTGGGGGACAGGATATTTTTATGGAAACATAAATCGTAAAATTGTCACCCATTAATGAAACAGCTGTAATGGAAAAAAATCCAGGAAATAAACGAAGAATATAAAAAGAAAACGTGAGTCTTTGAATTTTCAACAAAACTTTGCACTATATATATATATATATATATATATATATATATATATATATATTTATATATATATGTGTGTGTGTGTTGTGTAGTTTTCTAATAAAGGGGACCGTCTTGTGGTCGTCTAGTTGTTCTGTCTATTTGTTGTATCTTCATATTTAATTATTCATATGCTTGTGTGTGTGTGTGTGTGTGTGTGGTACATGTAATTTTGGACATACCTTCATGTGTCGTGGATGTTGGTCTACCTGGAATCATCTCGTGTCTTTATAGTTTTTATTCACCTTACAGATGTCGACCGCAGAAGGATGGAAAGTGAATCTCTGGCTTGCGCGGTTTACTTCTAGGGCTTATTTCCACAGTGAAGGGGCGGAGACGACTGTTAAGGCGTCCGTTGCCTTCTATGTCCAACCCCAATCTCTTCGATCCAGCGAACCTTATTGCATGAATCACGCGCAAATCCGATCAGCTGACTCTCACTTCCTGTAAACATGTCTACAATATAATTTACACACTTCCCTATATTTCTCGATCCATTTCCTAACATTCACACACACAAACACACATACACGCACACACACACATATATATATATATATATATATATATATATGCATTTGTATAAAATCATAAAATAATAACTGCGTAAATGTGGGGATATACAAAAGTTCTAGAGATAAATGTATAACTCTCTTTTTAAAAGCAAATTATTTGTATTTTGGTATTTTTACAGTCTATATACTATGATATCAAATGGAAATATGAGACTTTGCAGCATATTTAACCCATGCACATACATTTAATTATAAATCATATATTTTGATCAATAGTTGTTTAGTATTTGCAATTGTATAAAAGCCACATTGGTTTAATGACCCGATCAAGTAGATAAATGGTACTTAATGTATTTGGAGTTATTATAGTTATGGAATTAGTGTGAAATAATATATTGCGTTATTATAATACAACAACATAAATGTAGTTTTACATATATATATTTTTTATAAAAAATATATTTGTTAATTTTATCTAAAGAAATGTATTGCTTATAAAGCTTATTCTTAACTGAGTCCAGGCTCGATGAAGAAAAAGTTGAAATATGTGGTGCAATCCAAAAAAAAGTAGATTAGTTAGATGTAGGAAGACGCAGATGAAATAATCCAATAATAATTGGAATAGTCCAATTGTAGATTACACTGTGCAACACTAAAAAAAAGTACAGGATATCTGCAGCAATTTTTGTATACCTAGTAACGTGGAAATTTTATTTCTGGCTTTCTTTTTTTGAATTAGGTATAATGTGTGCAAAATTGCCACAGTCGTAAATTTCAGTAAAAACGTCAAAATGGGTTACTGACGACTTTGCAGTCACATATTATGTGTATTAAATTATAAATCTTAAGAGAAAAACGCAGTTTAATATACACATATTATGTACATTATTTGTTAAATAATTTATTTGAATCATTTATTTGCTAAAGACAGCCGAAATGAGCTATTTTTCCAGATTTAAGAGAGCTAGATGACAGAGCTAGCTTGGTTAGCATAATATTTTCTAGACCAAGGACTAATTTTTTCAAAAGTAAAAACATAATGCTGTAGCACATGGTTTGGTGTTCACCACCTTCCGAAAAGCCAGGGTATTCGTCAAGAAAGGCATTTTTTAATGTAGGCTAAAAAATTCAAGGAAAAGAAGCTAAAACCTGCCTCAGAACCTTATTTGTAGGGCACGGGAAAATCCTGAGGGTTAAAAATAGATATCCATTTGATAAAGTATTTTTTAAACTAAAAACTACAATAAAAACCGGATTATTGTGTATTTTAATGTTTTAAACATAAAGGGGCATTTTATACATTCTTTTCTGAAAATTTACTAAATTTAATGCAAAAAATAGAAATTAAATTTTATCAACCCCTTACTTTATGCACGAAAGAATCTAATAACTTGCTAGTGGGCGTTTAAAATGGCTTAACATGTTCACATTATGGAATCCTTAATTTTCTTTATAAAACAATTTACTTTTTTTTCTTGTCTTTATTCTTTAGATGCAGTATAAGCTTTGACGATGACTTCAAGACAGTGCAAAAATGATCCAAGCAAATTCTGCTACATATGTGGCGAATTAACATTTGCTAAAGAAAGGCGCAGCATTACCAGCCATATCAAGAAATTGTATAAGGCGTTAATTCATTTTGATATAGGAGACCAAGACAAGTCATGTGCTCCTCATGCCTGTTGCCGTACATGTGTGAACACATTGAGCGCATGGTATGCAAAAAATAATGTTCACATGAAGTTTGGTGTGCCAATGATTTGGCGAGAGCAGAAAGATCATTCTAATGATTGCTATTTTTGTCAGCAAGACTATACGGGCTGTACAACAGCAAAAAAAAAAAGAAACACATTGTTTACCCAAATTTGCAATCAACAATGCGCCCAGTTGAGCAGTCAAAAGTATTACCTGTACCAAAACCCCCTGATCAGGAAATGTGGAGTTCAAGCAGTTGGGATGAACATTACAGTGATGAAATAGTAGAATTTTCTAATTCAGAAAGCAATAATAACCCAATACTATTTTCTCAAGATGCTCTAAATGACTTATGCAGAGATCTTTATTTAATCAAAGACAAAAGTGAACTTCTTGCATCAAGGCTTAAAGAACAAAATCTTCTTAGAAAAGGTGTGGAAATAACATTGTACAGAAAACGTGCACAAAACTTGCATGTTTTGTTCACTTTGACAGATGATTTATGCTTATGCATTGACATTGTTGGACTTTTTGAACAGCTGGAAATACAATATGATATCACCAACTGGCGACTTTTCTTAGATGCATCCAAGGAAAGAATAAAAGCTGTTTTGCTTCACAATGGGAACACCATGCCATCTGTTCCTATAGCTTACAGCACAGCCATGAAAGAATCATATGAAAATTTAAAAACAATTTTAGCAAGCATACATTATGAAGTCCATAAATGGCATGTTTGTGCAGATTTCAAGGTTATAGCCATGCTCACTTGCCTTCAGCCAGGCTATACTAAATTTTGTTGCTTATTGTGCTTATGGGACTCTAGAGCAAGAGCTGAACACTATGTACGCAAGCACTGGCCTGCTAGAGATGAAATTGAGCAAGGAAAACATAACATCAAACACAAACCATTTCTGCAAAGTGATAGAATCCATTTACCACCTTTGCATATTAAACTCGGTTTGTTCAAGCAATTTGTGAAAGCACTAGACAAAGAGTCCTTGGCATTTGCATATCTTGCAGAAAAGTGTCCTTCATTGAGTCGAGCTAAAATAAAAGAAGGTATCTTCATATGTCCCCAAATTCGAAAAATTGTTCTTGATGAAACTTTTAACACACATCTCACGAGAAAAGAAAAATGTGCCTTTGAGTCATTCAAGAAAGTTTGTGATAACTTCCTGGGAAAACATCGTTCAGAAGACTATGTGCAAATTGTGAATGATCTATTGCATCATTTTCATGATATGGGATGTAACATGTCTCTAAAAGTTCATGTGCTCCACTCTCATTTGGATTTTTTTGCTGAGAATCTTGGCCATGTGAGTGATGAATATGGCGAAAGGTTCCATCAAGATATTTCATTAATAGAAAAACGTTTTAAAGGAAAATGGAACACTGGTATGTTGGCAGATTACTGCTGGAATTTAAAAAAGGATGATGACACTCTACACAAGAGAGTTAAGAGGACAAATGCTGTTTAAACTGGTGAAATCTGTGTTTTTTTTTCAAAATAATTAATAATAAAGTACATGAAAATGGTACCTAATCCAGAGAAATAAATGTCAGATTTGGAATCAGCATACTTTTCTTACACCGAAACAGGTCTTATATGTCTTGTACTTTTTTTCAATTCAAATTTATTGCACAGTGTTATTAAACATGAGACCATTCCAAATAGGAAGATGGTACGTAACATTGCGGTAGAAGATTTTAAAAGATAATAAGTGAAAATATTATCAAATGCCTTAAAATCAGATGATGTGTATAAATGAGTGTGTACAATATGAGAGTCGTTTTAACGATGTGTACGTGTCTCTAATACGTGTTAAACGTGTGTCCATGTAACGTGGTTTTTCATGTGTTATGTGTTCTGATCGTTTCCAAGAATTTTAGTGCATATAATATTTATGACATGACATATAACACATAGAAAATACAAGAGGCGGAACACAGTTCCCGGGGGATAAAATATCGGCCAATAGAAAAAATTACATTGTCCATCTTGGTTTTGTTTTGACGGACTTGGCAAACTTGCAAGAAAACTCATCCCAAAGAAACCAGAAATCTTGTTTGTATTTGCAGCAAATTTATTCGGCAGTTTTCCCATTGGAAAGGTTCACGCTGTCTTAATATTTCCATGTTATCACTATTTGCCCTACAGGTTTTTCGAATGTTCAAAGCCATTATCGACTGGTGGCTAGCTCGTCTCCTCTAGCCTGTCGGTCCTAAATTCTGACTCTGAATTAATGTAAAAATAAGTGTATAATAACCTCTCCTTTCTTACAACGTAATCAACACGTAACACTTATGATCATCACGTAATGTCTGCCACCTATTTTTGTTTATCTATAAACTCATCAATACAAAAATATTAGAATTATTTCTACATTCCATTCTATCAATTATCATATTTGCTACTTTCCAATGTTGACATTATATTTATGCGTTCAGGTTACTCAGCGTTGCCCTTAAACCAACAATATAACAGAAAGAAACAACACTCATTGGACCCCATCAGTCGAGAAGAATTGAAGTAAGTTATGCTGAAAAGGGCAAGAAAATGATAATATTTAAGGATAAGCTAAAGTTTGTATTCTTAGAAGAAATAATTATTTTGCGTGTAAAATGTCGCATACATACATACATACGTAAAAAAGGCTTCCTTCAGTCTTGACAGACTATGGATACCTACTGTAAGGGTGCCTGCGCGTAAAAATTTTGTGGCAAGAGCTGCGAAATATCGGACCACACCTATCCTGAATCCATATTGTTGAATACCAGTGGCAAGTGGAGGTTCAGGACGACTGGAAACAATGCCGAGATAAGCGGAAAGCACACACAGCGTCTAGCTTTCTCAATTGGCATCCATCTGGTATTGGCCAGGCTCAACGTTGCTTAACTTCGGTGATCTGCCGAGACCCGGTGTGTCAACATGATTGTGCAGTATACATACTTACATACATGATGGCAGAAACTCTTTCTCGAGTATTGCCATTAATATATCTCTGGCTCAAATGGCGCAAACATGAGCGCAACTAGAAGCACGTGCTAGATGGTCACCTCTATGAACTTTCTATAGTCTTGAACATTCACTGATGACCGGGTCCAATCTGTGGTGCCCTGAACACCTACCAGGCGAGACCCTGGAAGTTCCAGAGCCCTTATTGCCATTGACGCCCATGTTTGCATCAGTCCTCATTGAATGTCCGTTTGCCATTTTAGACTAAAGCCAAACATTTTTGTTATCGAGAAAAACACTGATTGCAATATGTGTATTCCACTGCATATCAAGCAATGCCTCTCCTTGAAGCTTTTTTATAGTGAGGACAGACTGTGCACTGAGACTATCCCACTCTCTAAACAACTGCCACATTGAACCAAAAAGAAGAGCAAGTCAACATCATTGGAAGCAGCAGTCGCCGCAGGTTTTATATCAGGGTTTTCCTTCTCCTAGACAGGTTGCCTAAACTACGGCTTACGGGGGTCCTCTCCACCCACATCCCATTTGATCTATGACTGGGGCATAGGTTGCTGAGCACCAGAGAATACTCCACAGGCCGCAGCTGACAGGGCCTAAGCTTCTCTGGAGTTTTCTGTCAGGTTTACCCCACCGTTAGTATTTGGTAAAAAGAACCTTAGCCCACAAGGCAGTGGTTACATACATACATACATACATACATACATACATACATACATACCCCCAAACCTATTGAAATATATATTTTTTTAAAATAATAAAATAAAATTATGAAAAACAATTCCAGAATCTCGCAATATTGCCGACATAATAATCTTAAACATGGTAAAGAAATGAAGCACAATTGCGCTTACTTCAAAATAATATATATTTCGAATGGGGGATAATTTAGCAGTTTTATTTGAAGAAGATAGGATAAATAGTGTATTCTAGCTTAACAGATTAAAACTGCAATGAGGTAATAAGTGAGAAATAGAGATATATTAAATTATCAAAATTTAATCAATTGTAACGACATTAATTGTGAGGGTTTAAAATTATGAAAACAACCTTAGGTTTTGTTTAGTAGATTAGAGTCTATTTACTTAAGTGAATAAGAATGTGATATTAATTATGGATAATTTGTTGAACAAGACGACTATAAAATCACGAAATAATGTTTATTTATCTTATGCTAGATATTGCAACATCCGGTATCTTATTAAATAAGATATAAGCATTTTTAAAAGATGATATTTTAAAACTTTAATGGTAGTCTTATACGCCGAAATATACGGAATTTTATATATATATATATATATATATATAGAGAGAGAGAGAGAGAGAGAGATAGATAGATAGATAGATAGATAGACAGATAGATAGATATAGATATATAGAAAGATAGATGGATGGATAGATAGATACTACCATGCAGACTGGCATTGCCTGTTCATAAAATACGCTTAAATTTATAATTTTAATTAATGCAGAATTGTGTTTACTAATATGAATGTTCTATTATTATATTGTATTCGATAAATAGTAATTATTTCAAAGGTAAAGAAATGATGACTTTGGTGTCATCAGCAACCAAAACATGTAACTTTTCAGTCTTATCCTTTATTGTTTCCCATAAATTATTACTCCTATTAAACTGCAATAAGAATGTTAACATATAAATATTTTGTTGCGCACGCGTACAGGGACACTTTAACTCGTATAATGCCTGTAAATTGCTATTTTCATAATAGTAACACCTTAGCAATTAGTTCTATCAGCGAATGACTAAATAGAGTTTGTTTCACAGGTAAAAAATTCATATATAGCATATTTGAAGTCAGTAGACAAAAAAATGACGAATAAATCTAGAAGAGATAGTGCTCTGGACAGACAAACAGAGATCGTCGGTTTGATATTGATATATACATATATATATATATATATGTATATGTATATATACACACACCCCTCTATCTTTCTCTCCCCCTCTCTCTCTATTTCTCTCTCTCTCTATATATATATATATAAAGAGAGAGAGAGTGAGAGAGAGAGAGAGAGAGAGACAGAGAGAGATTTGTGTATCCCGTATCATTATTAAGCTAGAGTAGTGTTTTAGAACTATAGCTTTTTTTACAAATTTTCTCTACATACGTATGGTCTCTATATTTACATACCTGTGGGGGAAAATAGAGTAACGTCTTGTTTAATTCCGTTATATTTGACTATTTTATTTTGTTAAATGTTTTAAACACATGTTTCTCATCGTATATATTATATTTATTGTATCGAATATGAAAGTTATGAATTTAATTTTTAAGACCCGTAACAGTAATGACAATAGCAGTCACGAAATTACAAATCATATTAAGGTGGGCTTTTATGGTCGCATATGTTATATAGTACCTCAGAGTTCGTGTCAAAAGGGAAGCCTCCAATCTTCTTTAGCTCAGAAAGTTGAAGAACTACACAGACGAAAGTTTACCATTAAAATAGCGACTTTTTTGCTCGAGAATTAATTTTTCTACAAAATCATTACCATTTCAATGAACTTTTGCCAGCGATGAAGAACGACCATGCATGCGCGCCTCCAGCGATCTTTGTCATATGAGGGCCGTTCTAAAAAATCAAAATGTTCACGAGCTGAAAAGACGAGAGTATGACCATTAAAACGAGTGAAATGTTGTGTTCCAGAGTTTATTTTTCTACATTGTCATACCCATACTAAATGAAATGTGCCCATAAATTCAATGGCGCATCTCTCCTCCTAACCCATGCCAGGTGTTGCTTCTTGAGAGTGTCACACTATCAATATCTTAAACAGAGAGATGAAACGTTTAAATCATAATTGCAGACCTTCAGTAACATAAGAAAGCAAAAGTCAATAGGCATCTTCTGTAGTTGTAATAAGTGTTCGTTCTTGTTGTGGCGTGACGGCCTCAGCGAGCTATATCGCCCCCCCCCATTGTGGAGATTGAGACCCCCTAACACACTGAGTACGGCCGGGCAATTATTCTGATATCGTCTGTTAAACATTATTTGATGCCGGAACAGCAGAGAGTAACCTATTTGAAATGATGAATTATTGTGTTTTTGTAAAGCAGACTATTATATTGTTTGAGAAAAATGACAAGAGATGTCATTTGGGAAGCTATAACGAAATGTAATTTTGTTCTTGGCTTGGCGAAACGTCAGGCTTTTGAGTGCAAGGTGACGCATGGGTCAGATGTCAGGGCGACCGTCTGAATGAATTTGTTCTGACCCCCAGATTCGCAGACCTAGCAAGTTGCAGGTTCAACACCCGCAAGAAACCGGGAATTGAATTCTGATTCTTCTAGCAGGTTGCCCCAACCAACCCTTTCCCTTGGAATATAATCGAATGCCCGGGCCAAAATTAGCAGACTGGAGCTAGATCTCGATGCAAGAGCACTTATCCAAGAGAACCCCTCCCCGCCTTCTCATCCCGATCGCCATCATGGAGAACGAAGAATAAGAGTTCGGACTGTTTTCTGGTGTAATCGAACTGAACAGTTGTACATATGTAAATCAACTGTAATTTCGTGAATTAACTTTTTGTAGACTAGAAAACCACTTTGTTGGTTTTCTCTTGATCTGCATGAGAAGCTAATTAATTTTCAGCAGAAGAATCTTGTAAAGAACTCCCGGAGAGGACGATCACGACCATTGAAGTTTCGACAGGGTCAGAGGCACCATATGCTTACCTGCGGCAGGAGTTCTTACATTGTAAGCCACTTGCATTAAGTGGCTTCAAGAATTGTAAGCGATTTCAATAAACATATTTTTTAATTCACTCTAATCGTTTTAGTGTAATAACAAATATGATCTGCTTAACTAAGTTGTGAAAATAAAATAGAAACATTTATTGGGCAATAAAACATGCTACAACAGTTTGATTAATGAAAATGCATAGTGTCGAACTTAGACATGCATATATTAAATGTGTATTAGGATAAGAAAAAAATTATGTTTAATGGAAACATTAACACTTTTCATTATCAGTACCTATTTACAATGCCTCCTCATAGGATAATTAGCTACAAGGGGCGTTTATTAACGTGGAGAAAAGGAACAAAAAATGAAAATTGTCTTTGTCGTGAAAGATTTCTCCTCCACTGAACGAGAACAATAAATTGAAGTGTAGCATCTGAAGAGCGGATACTACACTTTGATCTTGGCCCGAAGGCCAAGAACTTTGCAATATAAGTATTTATTCGCTTCCCCACGAAAACAAAATATGACACGAGGTCGTTTTTAATCTGGGCGAAAACCGGCTCCCCAAAGGAAAGCCAAAAGGGGCACTCTGGAAGCAACTAAAAAGTAATTGTTTCAGTATAGAGGGTTTCCTCTCCATTGACCAAGGACAAATCAACTTCAGTGTAGCATCAGTCAGATACTACACTCGGTCGGCCAAGAACAACAGAAAAAAATCAAGCCTTTGTTCTATTTAGTATTCATTATTAGTAGATATAGAAGTATGTGATGCTTTATTTTACGGTGAGGTTCGATAAAAGTGTCGCCATAAAGAAAACAACAGTAGAGCTTTATTTTAAATTTTTTTATTGAAAAAATAAATCCAGGCAAATTTATTATATATTAGAGCAGATATACATTCAATGTAGCCGTTTTCAGTCTCAATCATCGCCTCGATACGAGTCTGGGGCTAGGAGCACGCTTTTTCCACAAACGCCGGCGGGAGCTCGACGAATACTCGACGGATGGCGGTGATCAGGTTTGCTTTGGTGTTGTGAGAGGTCATATTAGTGATACACTCGACATATGAGCAAAGGAAGTAGCCCAGCGGTTTGGGGGGGAGATAGGTCAGTGAGAGAAAGGGACAAAGTTGTAGCACTCAATCTTAAACCAAACCTTTGTCTCTTTGGACTTGTGGGCCGGCGCCAAGTCCTGCTGCAACACCCAGAGTTTTACAATTGTCACTTGATTGCATCAGGGTATTACCACTCTTCTACACACCCAGATACACGTTGGTGTTTACTTTACAGCCGACTTCGAAGATGTGAGGTGGCATGATGTGCCACTTACTTCAAATTACAGCAAATACTATAACTGTGGCCGAAAACTTTGTTTTCCTCACCCTGAACACGTACCTGGTATTCCTTGCAATCCAGCGATGCATTTCAAGGGCGCAGGAAATGGTCCTGTTGTTCTTACCTGTATCTGTAGGAGCATGAGTTGTACAACGGCGAATCTCCGCTCTCGCTCATTTAATATTGTGTCATTTTCAAACAAGGTAGAAGGTTCCGTACGCTTTTGGAATGTGTACACAACTGTCCAACTAGTAGATGGCCCGCGACAAAAAAAAAAAAAAAGAAAACCTTATTTTCATCAAACAAAAATGGAATCATGTTTTTCTAGTGCGATAATGCTATCATTCCATCCAATAGTATGGATAAATACTCATATAATCGACATTAGAGTAGGAAAGTTCATAAAATCTTTCTTTTCCCTGTCTATTACAATATACGCATTATGTATTTTCATAGCTCTAGAATCGCTCTAGAATAATTAGAAGGTCCATGTATGAAAGGAGCTCAATTAAAAATAATAGTCCTAAACAACGATAAATTTTATATAGATGGATAGCAACCCAGAAAACAAGAGAGTTATCCCTTTTTGTCAATAAAACATTACTCAAGAATGTGAAGACTGATTATAAAAAATAAGGAGAGTAAGTCTAGTAAACATCTACGTCTAGCATGGAGTGTACTACAGCACACAATCGAGCGGTCAATTCTCAGTGAAGGTACTGGAGAGTGAAAGAGTTGAAAAAAAACACATAGTCAGAATAGTGATTTTGTAAGAAAGATTAAGCATTACCATAAATGCATATAAATGGAGAGAGTGTGTATTGTGAAACAGTGGATAAATTTTCATAACTAAATATGTATGAAAGTTCGAAATAATTTATGCTACATCAATCGTTAATATAAAAATCGATAAGTAAATGTTTGTAATCATTCCCAAGTTACATTCTGTATTTCATATTTGGAACTAAATAATTCAGCACGAGATTTTCTAATCAGCCACTAATGAATGGCCTAGTAAATAGTCATATATAATAGATTGAATGTCCGTATCTAAACCTCGCCATGAGAATGAAATATTTCAATATGGAGGCAGACAAAAATGTGTAACTAAATAAATTTAAAACGTAAGAATATAAAGTTACATGAAAATATTGATACGGTTTACTTAAGGGAATATGAGTGCTCGTTTAATTGGACACGTCCAAATAATACGAAAAGTAATAACAGTTCCATTTTTGACATATACTTCTCATTGATCTGGAAATGTATTTCCAATACAGACATTAAAAAGTAGAACACTTAAATAATTTATGAAATAGTAATATATGCGTTTCTAACAAAAGCTTAAGTAAGAATTAGAAAGCAGTAGCAGTAAACGAGATTCTATTTAGAAACAGTGCGAAAAAGGAGAGAGCATTTTTGGGACTACTGGATAATGGACGCCGGGCAGCAACACGCTTACAGATGTTAAGTTGACATATCACAAGGAATATAAGATAAGTAATAACTCCTTATTTTGTAACAACGACATTGTTTTCCTCATTCCCTCGACACCCACGTCTCTAACGTAATCGTCCTCTCTAAAGTCGTCTTCCTTTTTATGGTCTTTCTTTTTCCTTACCGTGACGGCATTTCGTACACAGCTCGGTATTTACATATATGCGCTATACCCGTTCTGTTACATGCGGTTTTAACCTGGATTTCATTCAGAAATAAATAGTTAAATAATGTTGTATTTTAGTAAGACTTTATTAAAATATTTCATGAGAACATATGTAACAAATGAGGTATTCCAACAATTAAATAATAACAAATAAATATACAGTGAACCTTTAAGGCTCTTTGTGTTATTCTCTGGCGATATTGCGTCTGATATTTTTTTTCTTATTTCAACCTTGTTATTTAATCTATTCCTGTTATATCCTTATTAAACCAAACATTAATCATGAAAAAAGGATATTTTTCCTTTTTCATCTAATAATTGTAAATGTTACTGATTTAATAGATATGACAGAAGCCGTGAAGAACTAGCTATTTTTCCTCTATTTATTTATCTGGCCTTATTTCGGAGTTTCATCTAAGGTTGCTGGGTTTTCTCCATAGTTGGAGTGATATGTTTATTAAATCGCTAGATAAAGCTGACAGAAAAGCCGATATTTGACGAAAGCTCGTTCATTGACAAAGAATACTAAAAAAACCTACCTTGCAGATTTTCAGAAATTAACTGCTACGAAAACTCACGTTTTAACATTTACTCTTTATGCCATGCAAAAGGTGATGAAATAAGCTACTATATAGTTTACTTAGAATGCTAATTCGTCTAAAACTACAATCTATGTAGTCATATCTACCTATATCAAGAATCTGTGTTTGTGAAAGATACCTGTTGTAGACACGTGCAAGGGGTTACTAATGAAAGAAACCACAAGTACTGTAAAGTGTATAAAATATAATATGTATTTATCATAAAGAATACAGGAGCCACTAAAGTGGTATGAAAAGAAGGTTTCGTAACATGCAGTTAAGGATTTTATGAATGTCCCTATTGAATCTCTGAAAACAGTGTTAGTCATAGGATTGGTTGATTCCACTTGGTACTCAAATAGAGGTGATACGTACCACACAACACCCCCTCCCGAGTTTTTCATTCCCTTAGGATGATCGTATCTTTCTTTTTCCCAGGGTTGATCTCTATCAGGTCGGTCTTTTTTTCTTTTTCCTGGAGAACTGGCGTTGTCCGTCTGCTTGTGGTGTTGCCAAATCGAACGTATCATATATCTGGTCCATTATTTCTTTTTGTTCAGCAGGAGGTTGTCTTCCGTCATCAGTGATACGTTTCCGAAATTGGTTAAAATTTTCTTGTGCGTAAATCTTGGACTTTCGATAATGTAAACCATCAGCGCGATCCTTTTCCTGACCTTTCCTAGTTCCCACATCGTACTATTATTTTTGTGTAACTGCAAAAATACCATTTTCACCGGGTAAATGCTACTTTTTAGGAACTATAGTATTTGACGGTTTTATCTGTTTTGGGCAAAAGTTTTTCGAAGACCGACCTAATTTTCCTCACAAATATTAACTCTGCCACCGACATCTTCGCTAGAGCGCTTTCATTTGGCGTAATTCAGTAAACTTGTAAAAACTGCTACAGTGGCTTTTCTGAGGGCGTCCCTTTAGCCTTCTTTATGTCACTTTTCAACGTGTCTACAAACCTCTCTGTCTGAAAGACACATATTTATAGCTTCTCTGCGTTCAATCAGGGATGATAGGTTGGCGTTTTTTATGTGATTAACCTGGAAAATCTCGCAGAAGCTTTTAAAATCTGCTGAAGTTTATTGTGTGCCATTTCTGACACTAGACAATCAACCACACCAAACCTAGCGAACAATTCGATACGAGCACTGATTGTAAAATCCGGCGTTTGACCATTACATCGAAATATATCAGGCTATTTTGAAACACTTTCTACCATCATTAAATAACAGTTTCCATCCAGTGGGGATGTGTAACCTACGGGTATTTGTTGCCATGGATGGTCCGCTTTAGGCCATGTGCTAAATTGTATTGGGGGCGCTTTTGCAACCAATGGTCACCTCTTACACGACTTTACCGTGCCTTCTATATCAGTGGGTAAACGTTTCCAGTAAACGTAGTACCTCATGAGACTCTTCATTCGCGTGGGCCCAGGGTGTCCCTTATGGAAATTCTTTAGGGTTTTCTTTTGTAGTGTAGTTGGGATTACTACCCTTTCTCGGAACAACAGTACCTCATTGCACATAGAATAATCTCTCTCCACCGTTTCATCCGATTGACCTTTTTGTTTCATTTCTTTGATGAAACTATCTTCTTCAGCCTCCCTTATTATATATTCCAAAGTCACTGGTAGTTCCTTGATCGTATTACATAATATTTGTGTATAGTCCTTTTCACGCTATTACTGTTTCTTCCAGCGGTTCTCTGGATTTCGGGATTAATCGCGACAATCCGTCTGCATGACTTAATTTCGCAGATGTAAGAAATTCCATACTGAAATCGTAATTCAGTAGCGCGATCCCCCATCTTTGAAGTTTGTTAGCTCTGTAAGTTTGCAGACCCTTTTTAGAGCCAAAGATGGTTATAAGCGGCTTATAGTCCGTTTTTAATTTAAATTTACAACCGTATAAAAATCGGTGAAATTTTGTGACACCGAATATAATTCCCAGTGGTTCTTTTTCGATTTGGGAGTAATTCTCAGCAGGAAGTAAAGATTTTGACGCATGGGCGATCGGTTTAGTGGACCCATTAGGCATCTTGTGTAGAATGCATGCCTCGATTAAATAAGATCTTGCGTCAGTTACGATCATAGTCTCTTGTTTCGGATTGAAATGACTTTAATACATCTTTTAATTTTTTAAACGCTGCCAGGATCTCAGACGTTAAGTCCTATTTTTGTCCTTTTTTAATAGTACATTCAATGGCGCACGCAATTCATACATGTTCTTAATGAACGTTTGATACTAGTTCGCGAGCCCTAAAAAAAATCTACAATTTATTTATATTATGCGGTTCTGGTATGTCTTTTATATCTTTGGACCTGTCTGGGTCGGGTTTCCTCCCGCCCTTATCTATAATATGACTCAGGTATCTAATTCGTTCCAAAAAAATCGCATTTTGCTTCCTTCAATTTCAATCCATATTCTTTTCTTCTGTCAAACACTTGAAATACATGATCTCTATGTTGTTCAAGATTTTTACTACGCATAAAAATATCGTCCAGATAGCCTATTGCGAAATCCAAACGACTTTGCAAAGTACTGATTACCTGTTGGAAAATTGTAGGTTCTTTTATATCAAATGCTAATCTATTGAATTTATAAAACCTTTTGTGCATTCAGATGCACTAAAGTTTGGAGCTATCTTCCTCTACTAATATTTGTAAGTAAACCTCGCTTAAGTCTATTTTGGAAAAATATTTTTCGCCATTCAACTTAGCGAATATTTCGTCGGGGTTTACTAGCGGGTAGTGATGGTCCTTGAGCCCCGCATTCAATCTGGTGGAAAGGTCCGCGCATACCCTAATCTCTTTAGATTTTTTCACGTATACAGTGGGGGTTGCCCACTCACTATAGGGGTTAAAATCCCAGTGATAACTAGTCTTTCCAATTCCTTTTTAATGTTTTCCCTCGAAGTGAACGGTACGCTCCGTGGCTTTTTGAAAATTGGTTTTGCTTCGTCCAGCAATTCGAATCTCGCCTTTATTTTTGTACATCATTCAAGCTTTTCGGAGAAAACACTTGGGAAAGATTTTATAGCTCTTTTTTATCGTTTGTCGCCTTCGGCCGTTAGGTTTTCGACTTTGCGACAAAACTCACTCATTGGCGAGTCCCATGATTAAAATTCCTGAATCCAATCGGTCCCGAAAAATTCGTTGCGTTCCTTAAAACAAAAACGTTTAGCTTTATCATTCTTTTCAGTGACACATTAATAACTACCTCACCCTTCAAATTTATTCTTTCAGCAATTACCGATCTTGCAACTTCATTCGTCTTGGTCTTCGTGGGTTTTCCTATTCTCTTCCACATGTGAAAATTTATAATTGATAAATCCGACCCTGAGTCGAGCTACAGTTTTACTTCTCGATTTCTGATTTTCACCATAAGCTATTTTCTTATGTTTTCCATTGGTGAAGGGTTCATTTTTGCAGTTTTTATGTAGCTCTTTTTGCTACTTTTGTTCTGCAATATGAGGTCTTGTGGTCTGCTCGCTTGCATAGGCCACATGGTATTTTCCTTTGGTACTGACATGCATTGTATTCATGAGGTCCTCCACATTTGCTACAAAGGGTTCTAGGATTTTGTCTAGCCTTATAGTTTTGTGAAGGGTTATTTTTGCCTCTTCGTGGGTAATTGCTGGCGGGCGGGTGTCCTTTATTTTTGAAGCGTATTTTTTTTATTTTAGCGATACCTGCTTCCTCTATGTTTCGGGAAACTTGCTTCATTGCCACGAAGCGCTGACAATCTTCAGCCAGTTTCTGAAGCGTCAAATCAGGTTCTAATTCCAATTTATTTAGAGCACGACGTCTTATATCGGCGTCTTTGGTGGCTATCAAACCTTGTGTGAATATTAAGCACTTGAAATTATTCGCCGTTAATGACGACAATTTGAAATCGTCAAAGTCTTATTAACTATAGATGCAAAAGTCGTATAGTCCTGACTTTCTTTACGTGTAAGATTCATGCATTTCCATCTTTCATGAAAAAGGCTTCTTTTTGGATAGTATAACTCCATTAATAGTTTGACTGCCTCGTCAAACGACAATTCGTTCGTTTTTCTTGGTAAAATATAGTCCACGAATTTGTTATGTTCGGATGTATCTAACTTCCGTAGCAATAAACGAACCTTTTGTTTATCCATCCATGCACTGAAATCAATTTTTAAAAAGTCTTCAAATCTTCGGAAAAATGCCTTAAACGTCAGGTCTTCCTCAGAAACATAGTGAAATGTATCAGTAACTATCCAGATCGCATTTTGGGAAAAAGCCGTGTTGGTTTCTTTTCCGCTGTCCTTATTCATTAAAACTTGCGTTATCAATCCATTTTTTATCTGACTGTTTTTGTTGCGCTAAATGAAATTTTTTCAATTCACATATTTGTTCGTTCAATTCTTTCTTTTCTCTTTCCTGATTTTCATCGGAGAATTTCATTAATTCTAACTGCTTTTCCAATATTTTTTGTGTAATTGTTTTCTTTTCTCTTCCTTCGAGATATTTCATCAAATTTAACTGTTTCTCTTCATTTTGTTTCTTTATTGCCAAGTGTTTCTATTGTATTGCTAATTGATGTTCTCGGAAGCTTTTTCTTACAGTTCTAATTCTTGACTTTGTTGGAATTTCACCATTTTCAAAATTTGTTTTGCAATATCGTTCATTTTTTTACGTTATTGAATTATTTAATATGAAAAAAATGAGTTTTTTTCTCAGAAACAACCCAATTCGTTTATATGCTTTTCCTATAGTACCAAATCTATAGAAAAAAGGCCGATAGCCATTAGTCGCATACTGTCGTATAATGAATGAATGCGAGAATATAGGATTGACAAAAAATTCTTAAAGATAAACTAAAATGACCGAAAAATGGGACTAAATGACTAAAAGAAATAAACATTTCAGGAAAAACCCATTCGGGCTAACGGACAGACCGGCCCATTGAAAACATAGGTCCCTCTCTGATAAATCAGGGGAAAAAAATTTTACTCCATACCCCTCGCTTAGAAAAATGAAATCTAATGTAAATGTATTACAAACCGACCGATAGAGTAACTTGCATGCGACTAAAAATGCCTTAGCATGGAAGGGTTACCCCTTCCATTGCCAAGGAAAAGTTACAAATCTAAGTGTAGCATATGTTAATAACATATACTATACTTTGATTTTATCCATATGGCCAAGGAAAAGTTACAAACGTAAGTACAGCATCTATTAAGAACAGATACTAAACTTTGATCTTAGCTATGTGGCCAAGGACAGATTACAAGCATAAGTACAGCATATAGTAAGACAGATACTACACTTTGATCTTGGCCAAAAGGCCAAGACAAGGATATTTATTTGCTCTCCCACCGAGCAAATTAGGCACAAGGCCGATTTTTAATGTGAGGAGTGAAGGGAAAATGGAGATCAGCTCCCCGGGGAGTAGGGGAGCTGGATAGTGACAATTGGTATGAAGGGTTCCCCTACATTGACCAAGGTCTTATATGTAGTTTCCCCCACATATGGTCTTTGCTTGCAGTATCTGCTAGAACAGACAACACACTTTGATTTTGGCTAAAAGGCCAAGAAAAGCTTAAAAGGCTAAGAACAGCATCTATTAACAACAGATCTTTGATCTTATCCAAAAAGGATCTGCACAAAAGTGTTACGGACAGGCGACAGACCGACCAAAAGTCCGACCGAACGACAGATCGACCGACCGACGGACCGACGGAGTGATTTATAGAGTCGCTTGCACGCGACTAAAAGCCTTTACAAAATTCGTACCTGGTTATTTAACGAATATTTCTTTCATATATTTATTTTCTCGTGTGGCAATTTGTCATGAGAAAATAATTCGGCGTTTGCATTTATACAGAAAGCACTATATTTCGTTCATCATTTTTCAATTATCGTAACTGGGTTCCTTGTTGATCCTTCACATTTTTTCCTCTTTTTTTAAGAAGAAAAATTTCTTATCTGTGAAAGACAGTTTATAGCATTTATTTAATATTGGATATTCTTTTCGATTTCTGTGCGAAAAAAATATCCTTTTCTCGTTAACACTTTATTTGTCATGCTTAGCGAAATCGTTTTTAATCTTCTTCGACGTGCAGTCCCGTCAACCAGTAAACAGTTTATTTTAATCGGATTAAAAACCAACGCTTTTTTTTTATTTGTGCGAATACTCGCCTAAGCCAATAAAATAAAATATACTATCATTTACTTTTGTAGGAGTATTTTCATACACTAATGCCTTTTAACCATAAGACGTATTAGCAAGACATAATTTTTAGAACGACAAAGTTTTTTTTTACTTACTGAAAACTTGGTCTCGTTAATTCAGTAGTAATACTTCTCCACACATTTCGTCTTATGCGTTCTGTTTCAGCTCGTAGTTTACGTTTTAGTAGCTATTTTAACAGTAAGATAAGGCTTTTTTATGACGTTATTGTTACATCCGTTTTTTCGGCAATAATTTTTGTCCTTCTCCGAAGTGTTCTTTATCCCATATTGTTAGTTTTTCCCCAATGTAGACAAATAGTTTTCCCCGTTCTTCGCCGAACCTTTGAAAAATAAATACGTTGGAGTTTCGAAATTCCTGCGACTGTAGGAAAAATATATTTCGAATATCCGTGTGTTCTTTTTTCTTGAATCCTTTTGGTCGTCGTATGCTGTCTTCCAATGGCTGTTTTATTTTTTAGAGTGAATTCGTTGCCCGAATATTGGCCATTCTGTTATTGTTGTAGATTGATCCGGGAAGTTCTTGAATCGTCCTCGTCAGCCAGTTGTTGTAACCCCGTGCTAGGTTTTATAAATGAAAGGAACCACAAGTAGTGTAAAGTGTGTAAAATATAATATATATTTATCATAAAGAATACCGGAGCCACTAAAGTGGTAGGAGAGAAACATGTTCCGTAGCATGCAATTAAACTTGGTATGAATGTCTCCATTTAGCCTCTGAAACCAGTGGTATTCAAAGGACTGGTTGATTCCACTTAGTACTGAAATAAGCGTGATTTGTACCCCCACAATAATACCATTTCGCAATCTTTGCTTACCAGCTAATATCTTGCTTTCTTTTGGTAAGACTCACTTAAATGATATTAAACTGCACTATCACTACACTTATTAGGACATTATTGAAACATGAATGTTAGTTAACTTTTTTTATTATTTAAACGCTAATTTGATATCGTCGGTAAACGATAATTTTGGCCATGAAACTTTTTCAAAATTGTAGGAATTGAGTAAAATTTATTTTAAGACTACGATTCAGAAATGAATTGGTCCTTTTCTTCAGTCGAACAACCTACATTTCTGTACACATATGAATTAGGTTAGCTTCTTCAGAAGAGAAAGGCGCAATCAGAATAATGGATCATCTATAATATTAAGGCGAGGATCTGTTTAAATGTATGTATGTATGTATGTATGCCTAAAACTTTTGACGGAGGCGAGGGATTTTTACGAGATCGGTATCATTTAGAAGCGCGGCACTTCAGACGAAAAATATCGAAAAATTAATTTTTCATTATCAATTGTGCACTTTTCCACAAGAAAGGGTCGCTTTTTTCGCCGATATTTTCAAAAGTCATGCCCTCTTTTCGATTGTCTAGTCTTAATTAAAACCTACGTTACTTCAGGTTTGGCGTTCTAGCCTGCCTGCCTGCCTACAACCACTCTATGTTTTCTCGCAAAACACACCCCCAGACAGCTGGGAAACGCCGGGCACACAGGTTCGTAATTAATTAAAATAAAACTATATATTGTGTTTTTTATTGATTTATCTAGCTTTATAAAATTGGATAATACATTTTCTAAGATACTATTATATATATTGGAGATGAGTTCGGATGTGAACTCTTTTAAATCTAGCCATGAACGCAGCGACATTTATTGTGAGGTGTTTTTTTTTTTTTACTGTTGGCACTTTTTTGTGTATTTTACACGGAAAAATTCTTCTGTAATTCTAGTTTAATCAATAATATAGGAATGCAAATTATTTTAGAACACAATTATGTTGTTTATTTTAGCTGGAAAACTTTCTGGAAATTGGAAATAAGAATTGCATTAAATATTTAAAATATTTTCAACCTCTGGGATTATTTGTAAGATTTTGCATTTGAATAATTTATCTTAGATCGATCAACTTGGTATTTTTTCTTGTTCATAATTATTTTGCCCTTACTTTGTTTTCTTACTATTTTTATTCTATTTTTTCTCTCTTCATATTTATCTTCGCCCTGTATTCCAACTATGATTTTTTTCATTGTGTATTATCTTTTTTCCTGTTTGGTTTATCTTTTGTTTGTTCTACCATTTCAAGCACTGTTTACGATATTTTACTTATTTTCTACTTTATTATTGACTTTTTTCTTTTTTGTCTGAATCCTTTATTCGCTTATACTCTTTACCGACATATTTTTTTTTGTTTTCCATCATTATTCTGTTACTGGCTTTACATTTAATTCTATTTCAATTACAATATTAATATGTTATATCTTTTTTTCTATTAGCGTTTATAACACTATATGCTTATAATAGATTCGCTATTCATATCCTTTTGCATCCAACAACTACCATGCGATTGTTTATTTTTATTTTACTTTTTTTAATTTTTTCTAAGATTAATATATTTTATTATTATCATTATTATTATTATTATTATTATTATTATTATTATTATTATTATTATTATTATTATTATTATTATTATTATACTCCAAACATACTTATTTTATTGTATATAATCTATTCCCATATTCTAATTATTGTACCAACTATTAACGAAAAGCGAACCGTTACTAGTCTAGGTTAAAATGAATTACTCGAACATAACTGTCCGTAAAAATAGACCATTTAAAGAAAATAAGCATCAGTGTATAACAATAATAAAATAAAGTTATAATTTTCATGGTCTTCAATACTGTCGTCGTATGCCACGTTGATGAGCTGCAGTAACAACAGAAACGTGTGTCGCAGTCGTGCGAGATAGCCTAATAGTAGAGGTTTATAGTTCTGTTCATGGGGTCTCGATTTCGAATCTCGCTAGATTCAGCCACTGTAATGAGCCGTAGACGACGAAATACTGATCAGTGAATATATGTATTTTAAAAATAATATATATGCCGCCCCCAATTTGGAGGTACTGAATTGGTCAAAGAGCAAATTATTCCAAACTCGCATGCTCTTTGATATAATTTATTTTAAAACAAATATCGCAAACGCAAAAACAAATAATATCTACATAAACGCGTTACATTTTAGCATTCGTGCAAGATAGCCTAATGGTAGAAATTTACGCTTCTGTCCATGGGGCCTCGATTTCGAATCTCGCTAGATGAGTTGTAGACGACGAAACACATGTCAGTGGTTAATTATATTTTTAAAATAATACATATGTCGCTCCCACGTCGGGGGTACCAAGTTAATCAAAGGGAAACTTATTCTCAACTCGAATTTAGGTATAAATCCTCTTTCGCATAATTCATTTCCTATTGTAATCCATGATTTTTTCCAGGATTCCAATAAATTCACTTGTTCTTTGTTTAACTTTAGTCTTATTTTTTGGCCCCCATAATCATAATATACACAGATGTAATAACAATGTTCGGCACTCGTCTGCTTTCGATAAAACCCCACAATAATCTCCCATTTATTCTTGCATTCAGTCTGTTTCACGTCGTAGTTGCTATGGAAACCACTCATAGAAACGTGGCTCACCTCTTTACGCTTTTCCAATTTTGAACACCAGTAAATTAATCAAAACTTTTATTTTACTGAACGAAAATTGAACATTTTATTTTTCACCATACAGCTGAAAATAAGATCTAGAAATTGTAATAAGTGTTTGAAATTCTGTCGACAAATGAGTGAGCAGTTACGCTTTAAAGCAGTACTATGAAAATGATTGTTGATAAGTACTTGTTTTATGTTTTTTTTAATTTCAATTAGTAATGATTTTTATTGTGTGTATCATTTTAGCGCGATTTAATCATTTTTTTATTATGGCTATTTTGTACTTTTCTGGGCACTACATTTTAAGGTTCTGGAGGCTGGAGTTTCTGCTCGTTGTTTTTTTATATACGGAGGTATAAAAAGTATTATTGTCAATAAGGACATGAAGAAATGAAATGTTATTATTATTCTTCAACCCTATTGCAAATTAAATGATTAAGTTTTATTTGAAAAAGGTACTGTAATTAGTATATCTTTTCATTATTTTCAGCTAAAATAAAAATATAAAACAAGTACTCAGCAACCATCACACTCCTAATTACATTCTTGATGAAAAAATAAAACGAACGCTCCAATCCCTTGAAAAACCTAATGATATTACCCAACGCAGCAATGCAAATCCAATTAATATATTTTATCAAAATCAAATGACACTTTACTTCAAAATCGAAGAAAATGCAATTAAAAATATCATACGTAAATACTTGACGCCTGTTGACAGTAATTCTAAGATTAAATTTATTATCTACTACAAGACGTTTAGAACATAAAACATGTGGTTAGAAACAACTACTCACCGGCTATAAAAACGTTGAAACAAACTAATGTAGTGTATAAATAAATGCTCTATGTAACTCCGAAAATAATATACATTTGGTATACAATGACAACCATGTCCCAGCGAATCACCATGCATCTAAAAATTACTAGTGCTATATGAGCATTTAATAAAGACTATCACTGACCCCTCTTCAATCTTAGAAATGTTATCGTTGCCAACAAAAATTATACAGCATTAACATAATATTAAAAAATGAAAAGTTCTTGAAGCGTCATATATTAGAAACCTTCAACCCATTATAAATGTTATTGCATTCGAGAAAAGAGTATAATTCATAACAGTGTCCACGAACTTGCTGATTTTAATACTCTAATTTTCATCGACTCCATATATTTTAATTTTACGCTGTTTACTGTATGTTCTAGTTTTCACTTTTAATTCTCATTCATTTTACTTCAACACCTGATGATGATTCTTGGACGAATCGAAAGCGCTCATGATAGCAAGGACTATGGAACATTTATTAATATTTTTGATTTTGCTGCAAAAACGATCATACGGAAATTCCAAAATTAAAAAAAAAACACAACATAAAACTAAGTGCCTCCTTTGCATTTTATAATATTTGCTTGAATGAAAAAATGCATTCTTAATATAAATATTTTAAATATATATACTTATATATATACATATATACATATATATATACATATATACATGCTTATATATGCATATGTGTATACGTATATATACATACATATATACATATATATACACACATATATATATATATATATATATATATATATTAACACACAACAACAGGCTCCTTCAGTCTTTAACAGAATATGGATATCCACAAAGGTGTGCCTGCGGGTGATTTTTATTTGTGGCAGTAGGTGCGCAATCCGCAACCACACTTCTCCTGAGTCGACATTGTTAACTACCAGTGGCAATTGAAGTGTATGTACAGGACGACTGGAAACAAATGCTGAGGTAAGCGGAGAGCACATACAGCGCCTAGAATTTCCAAATGGTCACCCATCTGGTACAAGCCAGGCTCAACGTTGCTTAACTTCGGTGATCTGACGAGAACACGTGTATCAACGTGATTATTCCGTATTATATACATATATATATACATATATACATATATATGTATATGCATATATATACATATATATGTATATACATATATATATACATACATATACATATATACACGTACATACATATATATGCATGTATATATATATATATACGTATATACATATAAATATATATATATATATATACGTTTATAGAAAACAGTAAAAGTGGAAAGTGAAGTCACAAAAACTATATATTTGTGAATATAGAATGGTTCATTTATTTAAAAAAAAGGTATAGAAAGATTTAGTTGGGAGGATAGAGGGTACTTTTTATACCAACGCATTTCTACGCCTAATGCATCTCATCAGAAGAGTAGAGAAGATGCTTGGTAACATAATGGGGATGCGACGTCTACTGTAGGATTCATCAGGGACGAAATAAATCAATAAAATATTAATGTTGTTAGGGGAGAAATATATTGAGAAGGAGGAGCGTATTATATAAAATGTAATGTAAAAAGGTGTATAGGTTTCTATCGTTGTCTTAAATAATATAGGTAGTTTATTTTTTACGAGTCAAGAGGAGGTGTAGGGGGTGGATGGGTGGTTATCGTATTTTATCCGTATGTAAAATTATAGAATCTATACAGCGGTTTTTGTATCGATAAATGCAACGGAGATCTCAACATCAGATTGAGACGGTGTATAATTTCAGGCGAAATATTAATATGATTATGAATTAAGTAGGATTGAGCATAAGTAACGGCTATCCCAGCATTACTTATAAGAAGACTATGGTTATAGTGAGAATTAATGAAAGTTGTGGAGTGGATTACATAAAGCGTCCTGTACTACAGTTTTAATCTAGTGATGCAAGGGATGTCCGGAGGTGGGTTAAAGGAGTAAGTTATGAGGTAGGTAGTTGTAAGCCTATAGTAATAAATTTCTAAAGATGATATATATTAGATAATATGCAGTAATAACCCTATGGTTGCCCTGTTATCAGGTGCATAGGGAGGAGGATTTAAGTGTAAGGTGGAGGTATAAATATAGTGGGCGAACTTAATGGAGGTGGATAAAAGGACAAAAATATTTAGGGTGTGGACGAATAGCGTGGTGGGATATTAGCGGTAGTATATACTACTACTACTACTAGTAGTAGTAATAATAATAATAATAATAATAATAATAAATAGATAAATAAACTAAAGAAAAAATAAATAAAAGAATAAGAATAGAAAATAGAAAATAGAAAAATAAAAAAAATGAAGAGTAGAATAAAATGCAAAAATGAGAAAACTAAAACACTAAACTGAATTGCTGTATATGGCCTTTAACAAAGGCCGCGCGAGCCTTCACATGATTCTTTTTGAGCAGCGGTGTATTTCTAGGCCTGCATCCATGGAGACCCCCTCTGTGCAAAACTCTCTCGATAGTGGACCTTGAAATGGGGGTAGAGATGAAGAACTGAGGGGCATGTATACAACAGTGAGGCACAAATGTATAATGTATATATGGGTTTAGCCAACAGAGCAGATAGTTCGGTAAATAATATCCCGGAAGATACAAATCTCTAGTTCAGGAATCTGTCTGCACGTGTAAATATTATAGTTCTGAATATCTTGGATGCATGGGCCACTGACATATGTTACTTTTAAACAAGAAAGATATAAACAACATTGCATTTAGGCTCGTGATTAACGAGAAATTAGTTTTCCCTGTGTGGAGGTTCAGTAAAGTGTGTTATTAATGGCAATGATACAGATTTGCACATTCAAAGTGAGAGCTCGTCTTACCAAAGTATATAGAGGAAGGGGACATTACCTCATTCCTAAAAAAATCCGATGAAAAGATTGGGGATTCGGTTAGTTCCAAGGTAGGAGTTGGTATTTCCGCCTTTGTGGTGTGTTTTCCTTATTATATTATGACGTATGTGTTCTTTTGTTTGGTGTCGATGAATTGCAGTCTTTATTCGTCCTTGGCGTATGTGGAAAACGGCATGTTTGACGTAGCAGAATCCAGGCGGGGGGAAAAATCGGGTCGAATTAAGCTGCTGGAAATGAGTTCAGATGTTTCAACAGGAATGAAGGTCAGCGTCTGGTAAGTAGTATAGACGAACTAAATGTGTGGAAGCGGAATGAGGATATACACTAAGGTTGCCTGGAGAAGTGGATCGATAGACCTCAACGGATAGAAAGGAATTTTAGACAGGAGATGTTGGGTGTGGGGTATGCCTGTTGGAGGGGTATGAGATAGATGGAGATACAAGTCAGTTTCGATTGTCGCTGAAGATTTTAGTGAATTTAAATATAAATATTTTTGGTTTGAATGGGTTAGGAGTAATCATTCTAATTGCATGACTGTGCATGTCCGTAAGTATATAGTGTGGAGATAAAATAAAATTAGTTTCATTTGTTGGGGGGTTTTAAAGTGGGAAGAACGGGTGGGGGGGAACTTGGATTCATATGTTTGGTTTGAGGGTTGAGGTCCGGAAAGGGGGAGGTAAATTTACTTTGTATTAATATTTGACTTTAAATTGAGGAGGCCACAACTTCATGATATAACTAGCGCGAATTACTTATTGAGGTGTGATTAAGTAAGTGATTGTAAAAGTTAGAGGTGGTAAATTGAAATTTGGTCAGAGATAATAGTCTGCAAGATTACGAATAAAACAGATGTAGCGTTAATTCGATCTTGCAAGCGGGAGTTATTTAACATGGGTTTGATTTTGTAAGTTTATATTTGTATTTTATGTTAAGAGAGTGTACTAATAATATATATTTAACAATTAAAGCCTTTATGAGGGGCATTAGTCGTCTGCTAGGGGGAGGATATGCAAGAGGGGGTGTTAAGTTTTTGCATTGTTAGCCTTAGAGGTAATAGATATTAGTCCTTGTCTGGCGGTGTTTTTTCGGTGGATTTTTTTAATTTCCGTACTTGATTTTTCTTTTGTGCATGCAACTGCAAATAATCTCCGGTTTAGAGTTGAAAATGTTTACTTTATTCTGTGACGTTATAATCTCAATCGCCTCAGCGTTGTAAAGAACGTAGTATTTAGAACCTGTGTTGTATGATTTAGATGTTCTTAATATTTTCCATTTCAATAAGTTTATGTTGTTTTCTTTCAAGTTTCTTACGAGGTTGGATAGGGTTATTTTAGTCTTAGGGGACTCTCTAGAAAACTATTAGAAATTGTTCGAAATTCTAGTTTTTGTCGGGGAAGAAGATAATCCTATGTACGTGCGTATTTTTGGATGTGATTGTGGTGTAAAAAGTGTTATTTTACATATCAAGGCCCGAAGGCCACTCAGGGATAAGGGTTATTGCGTGTACAGTAACCAATGACATAGTATTGTAGTAATCATGAGTATAAGGTATTTTGATAGAGTGTCTTACTTAAGGGGGCGGTTTGTCAGGAGTTTGTTTATGTTGGAATTGAGGACGTCCAAGTTGTAGTCAGGTGTGAAACAGGCAAGCGGCAGGGTTCCACTGACGGGCAGTTCTTTTTTTTGCAGTGGTCACAACTTATCAAGGCCCGGAAGCCACTCAAGGATAAGGGTTATTGCAAGTACATTACGTTAGTGTGGAGATTAGATGAAGTGTTTACTTAAGGGGCCGGTTCATTAGGAATTTGTTAACGTTGGACTTGAAGACATCCAAGTTGTAGTCAGGTGGGAAGCATGCAGACGGAACAGAGTTCCACAGGCGTGGAGTTCTAAAAAAGAAGCTTTGCTCATGGAATCCACGTTTTTATTTAGGCACAGATAAAGAGTGGGGGAAATTTTTTATAGTGGATTCAGCTAGACGGGTGTTTTTCGTGAAAGATTGGCGAGGAGGGGGGCGAGGGATTGGACCTCACACGAGCACCTGCCATGGAAATAACGATAAAACAAGGATAGGATCGCAACGTCTTTTCTGCGAGAGAGAGGTTGCAGGGTAGAGAAAAGGGCATCATCTAGTAAGCCACGAAGTCTATTTTGTACTCTGTCAAGGCAGGATAGGCTGTTTTTAGCAGCTCCTTCCCAGATATGGCAGCAGTACTCCATCCTCGGACGTACTTGGGTTTCGTATAGATAGAGAATTGCATCAGTAGTGAGATATCTTCTGGTGCGGTAGAAGAGTCCCACCATCTTTCCAGCGACCTTGGCAACAGACTTGATGTACGTGTTTCATTTCAGATCAGGAGTAAAGGTCAAACCCAGAAGCTTTTCAAAACACGGGGCCTCTCCCAGACGAGAGCCATCCATCACAATTGATGCCAGCTGGGGATCAGAGCGTTGATGATGTAAGGATAGGAGTTTGGTTTTAGATGCATTAAAGGTAACCAGCCACGTCTTCTCCCACAGAACAACGCGCTCGAGATCAGAGGAGAGAGGATTAGAGAGAACGTTGTCATTTACAGCGTTTGATGTGTTGCTGTTGATGGTCGTGTCATCAGCATAGATGTCAAGGAATGATTTAAGTATGTGTTTAGGAAGGTAATTGATGTAGATCAGGAAGAGAGTTGGGCCCAGGATGTACTCCTGCGGGACTCCAGCATTACTACTGCAGGCCTCCGATGTTTGTCTATCGGCCACTACTGTTATGAGCCTATCGGAGAGAAATGATTTAATGATTGAGAAAACATTTCCAGTTATACCGCAGCTGGAAATCTTGTGAAGTTGACCCTTATGCCATACCTTGTCTAAGGTCTTTGATATGTAAAGAGCAATTGCCCTGGAAAGGAAACCTTTGTCAAGAAATTCACTAATCCTGTGAGATATAACCGTCAGCACATCTGCGGTAGATCTTGCAGAGCGGAAACCATATTGTGTGTCACTAAAAAGGTTGTTTCTGCCGAGGTGGTTTACTATTTCTCTATTTAATATGGATTCCAGCAACTTACTCATAACACACAGGAGACTGATTGGTCTTTACTGAGAGGAAGATGACTTATCACCTGAATTCTTTAATACAGGGCAAACTGATGAGGTCTTCCAGGGAGTCGGAAAGCATTTCTCCATAAGGCAACACTTGAACAGTTTCGTAAGTATGGGAGCAATTTCTGGTTGAAGCTTTTTTTAACACTATAATTGGGATGCTGTCAGAACCAGTTGTTTTACTGGAATCAAGGTTCTTGATTAGCTTGGCGACCTCCTGCACGGATATTTGTATGTTACTTTGCGTGTTCTGTGTTATAGGGGGGAATATGGGGAGGTGATGGCCTTCGTCGCATATTCTTGGAAAATAGTTTGGCCTTGTCTGATGCTGACGAGATGACCTCTGGTCCATTGATAATGGTTGGGATAGAACGCACACTTCTGTTATTTACCAAAACTGGTGGGAAACAAGCCGCTGACTATCTACCTTGGATTTAACAGACTGTGCATATGGCTCTCTTGTATGTTTTATTACTCTTTTACAGTGGTTGCATGCAGTCCTGAAAGCAGCTTTAGTCTCAGTGCATCTATTACGTTGGTAGCTATGGAAAAACTGATTTCTGTGCGCGATAGCAGCAGCAAATTTTGGGGAGAACCATAGCTGGCTGTTAGGTTTTTGTTGGAATTTTTTTAGATGATACGAATTGGTATATACCTACAATTAACCATTCGGTCAGATCTGATACTATAGAGGACACTTCCTTTTTAAACATGGAGTGCATATGTAAATTAGATATGAATGTACGGAAGCTATCCCAGTCAGCCATAGAGTATCGGTATACAGTACGGTGGATGGGTACGGCTGGGGACTTATTACATTTCGTTTTTATCTTAACTAATACGACGGAGTGGTCGGAGGATCCAAGAGGAGAAAGAACGGACCATGGGCACAGCTCAGGGGAAGTTGAGAGAAAAAGGTCTAGAAGGCTTGCATATTGACTGGGTGTATCGGGCACACGGGTGTGTTGCGAACAATCTGAGTGAGGTCATAAGCAATGGCAAAATTATGACAAAACCTCCGCTCATTGTCTGTCTTATTTGAATAGGTCAGCCATTCCACGTTATGGACGTCGAAGTCACCACAGATGTGGATGTTAGCCGAGGGAGGTGCAGACAGGATGTGGTCAATTTTCTCAGATATGCTCTAAAAGATAGTAACCGCGGTTGTGGGGCCAATAGAGGGCAAATATAAATGCAGTGGTGTTAGCAAGTGCAACCCTGAATCACATATAGGGTAAATTAGGATCTTCTCTAGAGATATTCCTAGCCACACCGAAAGCCATCTTTTATGTAGGCACATATTCCATGCGTATGGCGATCTTGGGGTCAGATTTAGCTTTTAGATTTCGAAGAAAGAAGCTTTGCTCATGGAATCTACGTTTGGATTTAGACACAGATAAAGGGGGAAATTATTGACAGTAGTTTAAGCCAGACGGGTGTTTCTCGTGAAAGATTGGCGAGGTGGGGCGAGGGATTGGACCTAAGACGAGCACCTGCCAAGGAAATAACGATAAAACCAAGACAGGCTCGCAACGTCTCTTCTGTGGGAGAGAGGTTGCAGGGAAGAGAAATGGGCATCCCCCACTAAACCACGAAGTCTATTTTGTACTCTGTCAAGGCAGGATAGGCTGTTTTTTAGCAGCTGCTGCCCAGATGTGGCAGCAGTACTCCATCCTTGGACATACTTGGCTTTTATACAGATAGAGAATTGCATCAGTAGTGAGATATCATCTGAAGCGGTAGAAGGATCCCACCATTTTCCCAGGGTCCCTGGCAACAGATTTGATGTACGTGTTCTATTTCAGATTAGGAGTAAAGGTCAAACCCAGAAGCTTATCAAAACATTGAGCCTCCCCAAGACGAGAGCAATCCATTTCAATTGATGCCAGATAGGGATCAGAGCGTTGATGATGTAAAGATAGAAGCTTGGTTTTGGATGGTTTGGGATGCATTTGGATGCATTAAAAGTGACCAGCCACCTCTTCCCCCATTGTACTACGCGCTCAAGCTTAGTTGAGAGAGAATTAGAGAGTACTTTGTCATTTATGGCCTTTGATGTGTTGCCATAGATGGTCGTGTCATCAGCATAGATGTCAACGAATGAGTTAAGTATGTGTTTTGAGAGATCATTGATGTAGATCAGGAAGAGATTTGGCCACAGGATGGGCCCCTGGGGGACTCCAGCATTAATACTGTGGGCCTGATTTCTGCCCATTAACCACTACTCTTATGAACCTATCAGAGAGAAATGATTTAATGATTGAGAAAACATTTCCAGTAATACCGTAGCTGGAAATCTTGTGAAGTAGGCCCTTATGCCATATCTTATCCAAGGCTTTCGATATGTCAAGAGCAATTGCCCTGGAAAGGAAACCTTTGTGAAGAGATTCACTAATCCTATGTGGTATAAGAGTTAGCACATCTGCTGTAGATATTGCAGAGCGTAAACAATATTGGATGTCACTAAGAAGGTTATTTCTTTTGAGGTGGTTGACTACTTCTTTATTTAATATGGATTCCAACAACTTACTCATTACACACAGGAGACTTATTGGTCTGTACTGGGAGGGGGTTACTTTTCACCCGAATTCTTAAATACAAAGCATACCGATGAGGTTTCGCAGGGTGTTGGACAGCACTTCTCCTTAAGGCAATGTTTAAACAGTTTCGTAAGTATGGGAGCAAGTTCTGGTTGGAGATTTTCAGCACTATAACTGGAATACAGCCAGGGCCAGTTGCTTTACTGGAATCAAGGTTCTTGATTAGCTTGGCGACCTCACGCACAGATATTTGTATGTTTCATAGCGTGTTTTCTATTATAGGAAGAAATACAGGGAGTTGATGGTCATTGTAACATAGAGTAGAATTAGCTGCACAATTCTTGTCAAATAGTCTGGTCTTGTATGATACTGACGAGATGACCTCAGGTCCATTGATGTTAGTTGGAATAGAACGCACGCTTTTCTTCAAGATCCTGTTTGCTATTTGCCAGAACTGATGGGAACCAACCCTCTGCTCAGCTACGTTGAATTTAAAAGACTGAACATGTACCTCTCTTGCATGTTTAGTTACTCTTTTTCAGTAGTTGCTTGCGTTCCTTAAAGCAGCTTTAGTCTCAGTACATCTATTATGTTGGTAGCTATGGAAAAACTGATTTCTGTGCGCGATGGCAGCAGCACATTCAGGGGAGAACCATGGCTTGCTGTTAGGTTTTTGTTGGAATTTTTTTAGATGGTATGAATCGGTCTATGCCTTCAATTAACCATTCGGTCAGGTCTGATACTATAGAGGACACCTCCTTTTTAAACATGGAATGCAAAGGTAGGTCAGATATGAATATACGAAAGCTATCCCAGTCAGCCACAGAGTATCGATATACAGTACAGTTGAGAAGTACGTCTGAAGACTTATTACATTTCATTTCTATCTTAACTGATACAGCGGAGTAGTCAGACGATCCCAGAAGAGATAGAACGGAACATGAACACAGCTCAGGGGAAGTTGTGAGAAAAAGGTCTAGAAGGCTTGCATATTGACCGGGTGTATCGGGCACACTGGTGGGTTCGTGAACAATCTGAGTGAGGTCATATGCAATGGCAAAATTATGACAAAATCTCCCCTCGTCATCGGTTTTATTTGAGTGGGTCAACCATTCCACATTATGGACATTGAAGTCACCGCAAATGTGAATGTTTGCCGAAGGATGAACAGACAGGATGTGCCAATTTTCTCAGATATGCTCTTAAGATAGTAACCTCACTGTTGTGGGAGCGATAGAGAGCAAATAAAAATGCAGTGGTGTAAGCTAGTGAAACCCTGAAGCACATATAATATTAATTAGGGTATTCTCTGGAGATATCCTTACCACATGGAAAGCCATCTTTTATGTAGGCACATATTCCATGCCCATGGCGATTTTTGGGGTCAGATTTAGATGTTAAGTTGGAGTATCCTTTAATTATGAATTCGTCTAGAGAAGTGGTTGGCCCTATGGCAGTTTCACTTAGAAAGAATATGTCCGGTTTCGTCTCCTGTAATTGCGTTCAACCTCTGGAAGGTTGGAACGTAGACCCCTTATGTTTGAGAAGCAGACCTGGTAGTAGGGCTCTACGTTGGTGGATGTGGTTCTAGGTTTATTCGTGTTTTATTTTTGGAGATTTGTCATGATTTTTCCGTTCATGTGGATTAACTGAGTTAAGATGTTCCGGAGGTTGTTCGATGTATGGTCCTATTACGTAACTAAATGTTTTATACCTTTCTTTGTATACCTTTATTTTACGTTTGTATACCTTTATTAAATAAATGAACCATTCTATATTCACCAATATATAGTTTTTGTGACTTAATTTCCCACTCTTATTGTTTCCTATATAAGGTCCAATGAGATTTACTGAGCTTTGTCTTATCCCGATAAGTCTCTTCTTATACAATTGAATGTATTCTCCTAACTCACTAAGTTATATATATATATATATATATATATATATATATATATATATATATATATATATATATAACCTGTATCTGGCTATGGGTTTGATTGTGTCTTGTGTACTCCGAAAGGGTCTGGCCGATTTTTCTGAAATTTCAAACAAATGCACTTCATGAATGGGACAGTGTTTCCCGAAAAGCTTTATATCAAAATGCATCCGATAATCAAATAAATCCAATTGAAAAAGAAAGATTTAGACAAAAACCAACACCTTATACAGTCTAAACCCTCAAGTGCATTTGAAAGGTGTTATTACAAGACAAGCAGAATTATATGACAAAGAAAATCAACAGTAAAGCATTGGATGTAACAGGTGCGTCCTCGAAATGAATGTTTCTGTTCTAAGAACAATTGCAGAATGATACTTAATTTTTTTCATTTGAAACAGTTTTCAGTACAGAAGCAGAAAGGCTAGGCATATAAAATCACCAATATATTTTCTTTCCATATGAGAGCGGTGCGTTTGAAATAATTGACTTATGTATTTTTAAATGGTAATTAAAGACATTATATATATAAAATAATTTTACAAAATCAACTGTGTGCTCTCTACCGTGCAATGTAGCATAGAATATATTGTATATAAAATCACTGGGTAGACTTTTGTGAAGTTTGTGTCTTGTGCATTATGATGGTCACTTATTAAAGCAGGCAATTGATCGATTTGATTAAAAAATGAGCGACTTCGAGAGATATAAAATATAGGCTCGTGAAACATTCATTAATCATCATTCACTAATGACAAATCCTTAGATTTATGTGAATATTCTCCCAAGCTCTTTTAAAAAACTTGTATTTAAACACTTGTATTTAAACACTTGCATTCAATCCATGTCTTTAAACGCATGTAGTTAATCCATGCCCGTAAAAATATTCAATATATATATGAAGAATAAAACATGTATAAATACATTTTAAGCCAAAACTGCAACGCGAATTTTTTTATAAAATAAACTGGTCTTTATTTTTAAAGACATATATTTCGGAGTAAGACTCCTTTAGCAATCTTTTTTCTCTTCTTCCTCGGCATGATGTAGTGGAAGATAGTTCGATGAAGAGTCCACGTGATGTTGTTAACTACGGGGTTTTTATGAAGCCGGATGGATGACGTGTGGTTGCGCATTTTGAAAATCTGGGTAGTTATTTTTGTGTATATCCGTTAGAAGCGCTAAGTGAAATTTGAAGAATTAAACATGTATAAATACATTTGAAGCCAAACTGCAGTTTTGGCTTCAAATACATGTTTTATTTATGTTTCAAATACATGTGGTATTCTTTATTTAACAAAAATATATATTTTACCTTATAATGGTTCGCCTTTTGAAATTCGTAATTATCATCGTCAAGGCATTCATTTTTGAAATGTTTAATTTTCAAAGTGAACGCAAATGGAATAGTTTTATCGGCTAGAATTCGTTAGTAACGCCTAATTTAAAAGTTAAATAATATATTTTAAAAAATAAAGGGAGATAATTGTATTTGGCTAAGAAAATTACCAAAGGGTTATAATCAGCCTTTATCCTGCCTCATATGAGATAAAAGAATCCTATTAGTAGTAATTAAATAAAAGTAAAATTCCTTGAATAATAATATTGTAATTATTTATGGAACTTAATAAAAATAGTAACATGCAAAAGTTTAATTTAAATAGATATTTAAATTAGATAGAAAATAATGGTGCATATCTCAGATAAACTAAGAATGATAATAATAATAATAATAATAATAATAATAATAATAATAATAATAATAATCCGAATTTTATTAATATTTTTTTTTAATTTATAAATTACAAATTCTAAGATAGATTATTAAGAACATTTTTAATGAATTATGGTGGTTTATATTTATTAAATCTAAACCAACGTTTATGAATGCATCCAGACAAAAATTCGTGTTTTGAATTTAAGAGAATGGTTATATTTTTTTATTTCATTATATTTTAAAATCTTAAGGGCTTCATATCTACAAAGTAAACAGAATCTGTCCCCAGGCATATATGCTTTATATGATCCTATTCTTTCCCATTTCAAATTGAAGGGGATATTCTTATCATTGAGTCGCCAAATATGTTTAGATAGAGTGTTTTTTCAGCAGGAAGGGATTTTTAAATGAGGGTGTGTGGGTTGAAATCCTATGTTTAATAAATCGAGATATGGAACTGAAGTATATTGCGTTTTGTTTAATTTATTTGTTGTCAGGTAGATTAGGGGTGGCATTGGTATGTAATGTGTTTGTTTTTATTTTGTTGGTAGATTTGTTAAAGGGGGTGCAGTTATTGAATAATCCTGTGGTCGAGCTATAATTGTCATTAACATAATTTAAATTTGGGTTTTGTGATACTGTGCAGCTATAAATCATATTTTTTATTTTTCAGTTACCTTGTAGTGGGCATCTATTCTTCTTCTACGATTGAATCCTGCAATAGTTTCTGTATTTGTATTTCATATCTTATTATTTTTTTATTGTTAGAACTAATTATTTTTGGATGAAAGTTTTTCATAGTTGAGTAAGAAACTTTGATAGTGTTCTTATTAAACAGTTTATTGTATCTATCAGTTCTTTTATTTATAATATTTTAAAGCATTCTCTGGCTATGTTTGTCTCAAGATTTTTTAAATATGGAGGGTTGAACCATATGATCTCCCTATGTCTGTTTTTACGTTTACGCTTACGGACTTTGGTTTGTTGTTTATTTGTGTTACTAACTAATACTTGTGGTTTAATTTTGTTTCTTCTTGTATTTTAATTACATTAGTGATTTTGCTATCACATTAAAATACTCTTTGCTTTTTAGACTCCTCTTTAAATATATATATATATATATATATATATATATATATGTGTGTGTGTGTGTGTGTGCGTGTGTGTGTGTGTATGTGCGGATAAAGATGCATATACAACAGTAGTGAACGTTCCGAATCAAAGTATATATTTATTTTTAATTCCATAGTATTTTCTTGCATCTTACGCGTTTTTCTTTGAATGGTGAAAAATAGAAAATAATTCCTCAGAGAAAATGTATACGCCATCCTCAAACATACAAAAAAAACAGTTAGTGTTTATCTTTCCTCGTATTAAAGAGAAATAAAGTTTGTTGAAAAGAAAATGCGTTTTTAAGTAATGTGATTCATTTTGAAAAATACTTAGTAAAAATACACAGGAAATGTTCTGGAGGAAAAGTTGAAGAACGTTTAAATTCTCATATATATAAGAAAATTGTAAGTGACATATTTAATCCTCCACCGATTAATTAGAATTTATTCGGTTTTATTAAGGATAAAACTTCTTTTAATAACATTTGATGAATAATATCTCTTAAGTTTTAGAATATTTTCTGCCTTCAATTTTTTAAAACTACAAATGGAAAGGTCGGCTATAATAGTGAGGGATTAAATATGTCACTTCAAATATTGGTATATACTTGCGTAATGAAAGGTTTAAAATGCCAAGTATAAATTTGTTTCATTTTTCTGTCTGTTTGTGCATATAAATCATGATTTTACGCCGAAGCTTCTAAACCAAATCTGATAAGCATAGAAATATAGAGTGTGAAAGGTAAATTTAATCTACACTGGAATCCATATAAAAGAAATAATCTATATTAATGTGACAAATAACGTGTTGCTCCGCTGAACTACAAACGTCAACCCCAACTTTGTTGGCGTATCTTCTTTTCTTTCGTGTTTTCTTCTGGTTCGGGTTGGGCGGGTCGTTATCTCAAATATTGGCAGACATTAAAATAGACATGGCGACTCTCCTAACTGCATCCTCAGCAATTACTGTCTTCCATAACTGTTGTCGTCTCACCCCGTCTTGGCCAACTAACCCATCTGACCGGCTTTGAATAGGATTGAAACCACTATCTTCAGGCAATACTCAGCTGGAAACGTAGAGATTAAACGTCTATATCCACTGTGCCACGGGTTCCGAAGTTAACCACCTGACGAAGGTCAGAGGAATAGTTCGCCGAAACGTCGTGAAACAACAATTTAAAGATGAGGAAAATAATCCGCAACTAATAAATAATAAAAATTACTCATCTCAATAACAATTATAATTAATCAGATAATTTCCGAGCTATGGTACAATAATAAATATCTTTCTATTTGTCTTGGATTTCGCTATCACAGAATTAAAAATAAAGGAGAAATGTCAAAATTCTTCATTGCTTATAGAACGTTTCTCTTGTACATGAGGCTTATCGGGGTTCATACATTTATGATAATCGCCCGAGTAAAATACTGGTTGCAATTATGTGAACCGTACCGGTTTGCGAATGAATCTCATATATTTAATAGAGACAACAATGATTCTCATATATTTAATAGAGACAACAATGATGCTCATATATTTAATAGAGACAACAATGATTCTCATATATTTAACAGAGACAAGAATTATTCTCATATATTCAATAGAGACGATTTAAATCATATAATTCATTTAAGTTTAATTATATTTACAAATGTAAAAAAATACAGGTTGAAGTTAATGAAAATCATTGCAGAATATTTTACATTATACAGAAGCAATTTATTTCACCCAATTAGATTGAAATAATTAAATGGAATTCAGTCCATACACCCGAAAATGTACGAGCGTTTTGTTTTTATTATATTTTGCTTACATTGTGTTGTGTAAAAGGAATTAATGCGTATCTTATTTAAATACGGTAATTGAATCTTTTATTTGAATGTATGTTTCGTTTTAGAAATAAATAACGTTTTTACTTTTATTTTTTCATGTTGTCAAGGGTTTCAACGAGTTCGTATAAATTATCTCTTTAATGGGAATCTATCTGATCAAAGAAACTAGTTTTTATCTTTTTAGTTGTGAAAATGCAGATGTGATTGTTATTTAACTGAGTTCTCAGTGACTATGCTTCTATTACGCAATTGATTAATTAGAAAAAACGACACGAGAAAATTCAAGGCAAAAAATACTATGATTATTCGATTTTAAATAATGCAAGTAGTATTTGTTTGGTGTGATTTAGAAATTTTGGTTTTATAAAGAAAATTATCTAGCTGTAAAACGTATTATATTTTACATGAAAAGCAAATCATAATTTGCGTTATATCTATAGAAACTGAAAAGTTACAAATTACGTATGTAACAAGAAAATGAACGAAACAGAAAAAAGCAGTCACAGTAGGAGAGAATAAAATTGCGATATACGTTTTAGCAACAACAGGTTCACAAATTTTAAACAACATGTTCACAACTTGTCAACAACATGTTCACTACTTGTCAACGACATATTCACTACTTGTCAACAAAATGTTCGAACTTGCCAACATCATGTTAATTACTTATAAACAACATGTTCACTACTTGTCAATAGCTTGTTCACAACTTGTCAACGACATGTTCACAACTTGTTAACAACATGTTCATCAACAAAATGGTCAGTACTTGTCAACAACATGTTCATCAAAAACATTTTCACTACTTGTCAACAACATGTTCACAAATAAGCAACAGCATGTCAACTACTTGTCAACAACATGATCATCAACAACATGTTTACTACTTGTCAACAACATGTTAATCAAAAAATGTTCACTACTTGTCAACATGTTCACAACTTGTCAACGACATGTTCACAACTTGTCAACAATATGTTCATCAACAACATGTTCACTACTTGTCAACAACATGTTCGAACTTGCCAACAGCATGTTCACTACTTATAAACAACATGTTCACTACTTGTCAACAACATGTTCGAACTTGCCAACAGCATGTTCACTACTTATAAACAACATGTTCACTACTTGTCAATAGCTTGTTCACAACTTGTCAACGACATGTTCACAACTTGTTAACAACATGTTAATCAACAACATGGTCAGTACTTGTCAAGAACATGTTCATCAACAACATGTTCACTACTTGTCAACAACATGTTAATCAAAAAATGTTCACTACTTGTCAACATGTTCAAAACTTGTCAACAGCATTCTCACTACTTGTCAACAACATTTTCACTACATGTAAACATCATGTTCACAACTTGTCAACAGCATGTTAATTATTGTCAAAAAAATGTTAATCAACAACATGTTCACTACTTGTCAATAGCTTGTTCACAACTAGTCAACGACATGTTAAAAACTTGGTAACAACATGTTCATCAACAACATGGTCAGTACTTGTCAACAACATGTTCATCAAAAACAATTTCACTACTTGTCAACAACATGTTAAAACTTATCAATTACATGTTCACAACTTGTCAACAGCATGTTCACAACTTGTCAACAGCATGTTCACAACTTGTCAACAGTATGTTCACAACTTCTACCCAAAATGTTCACAACTTGTCAACACCATGTTCACTACTTGTCAACAAATTGTTCAACAACAACATGTTCACTACTTGATACAACATGTTCATACAAAAAATTTTAACTATTTGTCAACAACATGTTCACAACTTGTCAACAGCATGTTAACTACTTGTCAACAACATTTTGCTTACATGTAAACAACATGTTCACAACTTGTCAACAGCAGTTCACTCTTGTAAACAACATGTTAATCAACAATATGTTCACTACTTGTCAAACACATATTCACTACTTGTCAACAACATGTTCATCAACAATATGTTTACTACTGGTCAACAGCATGTAAACTACTTGTCAACAACATTTCCATCAACAACATGTTCACTACCTGTCAACAACATGTTCACAACTTGTCAACAGCATGTTACTTACTTGTCAACACCATGTTCTCTACTTTTCAACAACATGTTCATCAACAAAATGTTCACTACTTGTCAACAACATGTCCACAACTTGTCAACAATATGTTCACAACTTTTCAACAGCATGTTAACTACATGTCAACAACATGTTCACAACTTCTCAACTACATGTTAACTACTTGTCAACAACATGTTCACTACTTGTCAACAATATGTTAACTACTTTTCAACAACATGTTCACTACTTTTCAACAACATGTTCACTACTTTTCAACAACATGTTCACTACTTGTCAACAACATGTTCATCAACAACATGTTCACTACTTGTCAACAACATGTCCGCAGCTTGTCAACAACATGTTCAAAACTTGTGAACAGTATGTTAACTACATGTCAATAACATTCTCATCAACATGTTCATCAACAAAATGCTCACTTCTTGTCAACAACATGTTCACAACTTGTCAACAACATGTTCATAACTTGTTTACAGCATGTTAACTACTTGTCAACAACATGTTCCTCAACAACATGTTCACAAATTATCAACAACATGGTCATCAACAAGATGTTCACTAGTTGTCAACAGCATGTTCACAACTTGTCAACAACATGTTCACACCTTGTCAACAGCATGTTCACTACTTATCACAACATGTTCATCAACAACATGTTAACAACTTTTCAAAAACATGTTCACAAATTGTCAACAGCATGTTCACTATTTGGAAACAACATATTAATCAACAACATGTCCAATACTTTAAACAGCATGTTAACTACTTGCCAACAACATGTTCACTACTTGTCAACAACACGTTCAACACTTGTCAACAGCATGTTCACTACTTGTACACAACATGTTCATAAAGAACATGTTCACTACTTGTCAACAGCATGGCCATTACTTGTCAACAACATGTTCACAACTTATCAAAAGCATGTTCACAACTTGTCAACAAAATGTTCAAAACTTGTCAACAACATGTTCACTACTTGTCAACAACATGTTCACTACTCGTTAACAACATGTTAACTACTTGTCAACAATATGGTCACTACTTGCCAACAACATGTTCATCAACAACATGTTCACTACGTGTAAACAACATGTTCACAACTTGTCAACAGACTGTTTACTACTTGTACACAACATGTTCATCAACAGCATGTTAACTACTTGTCAACAGCAAGTTAACTACTTGTAAACAACATGTATCACAACTTGTCAACAACATGTTCATCAACAAGATGTTCACTACTTGTTAACAGCATTTTCACAACTTGTCAACAACATGTTCACAACTTGTCAACAACATGTTCACTACTTGTCAACAACATGTCCACAACTTGTCAACAACATGTCCACAACTTGTCAACAACATGTTCACTACTTGTCAACAACATATTCATCAAAAACATGTTCACTACTTGTCAACAAAATGTGCAAAACTTGTCAACAACATGTTCACTTCTTGTCAACAACATGTTCACTTCTTGTCAACAACATGTTCATCAACAACATGTTCACTACTTGTAAATAACATGTTCACAACTTGTCAACATCATGTTTACTACTTGTCAACAACATGTTCATCAACAGCATGTTCACTACTTGTCAACATGTTCACACTTGTCAACAACATGTTCACAACTTGTTAACAATATGTTGATCAACAAGATGTTCACTACTTGTCAACAACATGTTCACAACTTGTCAACAACATGTTCACTACTTGTCAATAACATATTAACAACTTGTCAACAACATGTTCACTACTTGTCAACAACATGTTCACAACTTGTCAACAACATGTTCACAACTTGTCAACAACATGATCACTACTTGTCAACATGTTCACAACTTCCAGAAACCTGAACTGTAATATAATCGTCAAGATACACTATTTTCATATATGGACCATTTTTTGAGATCCTGGGTTTAATGAGTGACAAGAAAGACATGGAGACCAGATATCAGGGTCACTTGGACGAAGTCATGATGACTGATTATTGATGGCATCTGCCTGCTACTGAGAATTTCAGGAGTTTGTAGAAATGGAATTTGAAGCCCTGGAGTTGGAACAATGGTGAAGCAATATGCAATTTACATGTAATTAACTTTATCAATGCTCACCATTCAGTTTACAATAATCGATATTTATACGAAGTGATCAATATATGTTGTTGACAAAACAGTTTTTCTCTTAAAAACATATTTAAGATATGTGTTGACAAAAATCAGCTGGAAACAAAAATGTAATGGATTTTGTCACAAGACCTGACCTTTCGAGCAACTTATCACTAAAAACCTGAGCTGATGGGAAGGAACTGATACCATTTCCTGACTCAGCCTAAAAAATACCATACATCAGTTGTAGAACTTTAAACAACATTCAAAGAGTAAAAAGAAATGTTGCCCAATGTTATCGATTCAGTTATATATTTGTTCACTAATGGCACTTAGATGGACAGTGAGAATCTTTAAAAAAATCTCTCGGTTAGAATGTATGGGATAGAGGGTGAATGTTTGACATGTGGTATGATGCCCCATCCCCAGCGTGAACAAAATGTATAAGAGAATTGGAAAAAAACGAGAAAAAAAACCGAAGCCTCAAAACATTTTTTATTCCTAAAATGTAAAAAAAAATTATTAAAAAAAACACAAAGCATATTTATTCATAAAATGTAAAAAAAAAAATTATAAAAAACTACAAAGCATTTTTATTTCTAAAACGCAAAAAAACAATTAATTAAAGAAGAAACTTTAACATTATTTTCTTTCTGTTTTGTTTTTACATGTGACTAATAGAATTTTTACTGTTAAAAACATGTGACATTCTTTTTTACTTCCTATTTCATTTGAAATTATGGAGTCTTTTTACAATTACAGATGAAAACAAAATAGAATTGCTTAAACAGATATGCAAAAAGGTTTCCATTAGAAAATCGTTACAATTGTACACAGGTATTCCAGCTAGAATTAGAAATGAGACTGAACACATCACCTGCATTGGCAACAGTTTCAGCAATGAACATTGTGCTTACTAATATCATTTGTGTCGATTTATAAAAGTAATAGTAATAAAAATTTATCATCTAAATAATACCAAATGGTAAAGATGCCAAATAAAAACCAAGTAATACTCTAATATTATTTCAAGCGAAATCAAGAGTAAGCATTTAGTAACCATACCAGTCCTACGCATAGCTCTCATTTTTCTACTTGTAAAAATCGTCTTGCTGGATTGTTGAATAATGGGTCTCGTGTCCCGGATATATATATATATATATATATATATATATATATATATATATATATAGATAGATAGATAGATAGATATAGATATAGATATAGATACATATATATATACATATATGTGTATGTTTGTATATATATACATATATATATATATATAAATATATATATATATATATATGTGGGGGGTGCGTATATATGTGCATATATATGTAAATATATATATATAAATATATGTGCATATATATATATAAATATATATATATATATATATATATATATATATATATATATATATATAGTGAGGATAAATATTAATAATTGTAATTTATGAATTAGTCCCAAAAGGTGAAACAAACAAAATCAAATTGATCAATATTGACAAAAATATTGAAAATAGTTGACAAATAATGTTTTTTTATATAGTTTTTTTATATAGTTTTCTTATCAGCACAAAAGGGGGTGGGTAAGACCATCCAACACTTAGCATTTTTGTACTAAGTTGTGGTAGGATCTACTTAATTAGCATACGTGGAGTGTGTACCGTAAAGACGGGAGAGACCCAACGAGAGACTCAGCGAGACACAAGATCGTCGACGACCACCAGCCGAGACCTTCTCCAGAAACGGTATCCCCATGACTATATCAATGAACACTATTGTAAATATATACTTCCTTGTTTTCAATATATCTGTTCTACTTTCCTTTTGTGTTGTAGTTATTTATTCCATGCGTTCATTAAAGTTTCAACAATGGCGACGACGGATTCAGAACTTTATTATATTTAAAAGTCGTTAAGAGACCTCTAAGCATTAAGGAATTTTCACTCCGAAAAATTAACATATGCCGTTACACCAACAACGGTGACTTTAAATTGAAATAAATGTTATCTGCAACGATACACCTTAACACTGGTTCGACTACTAAAACATACATTGAATTAAAATACGCAAAAATACATCGTGTTAACTTTGAAAATGTAACGCACTTTAAAAAATGTATTTTTGTTTGTGCAGTCTATAGTAACGAATTTTGTTCTGATAATTAATCTAATCAGGAATTGGTTTCTTTAAAATACGCGAAAAGAAGTACAGTGAAAAAAGAAAGAACAAACAATGAACAATTTCTAAACAGGAGTTATTTAACGTGTTTTCTTATTTTACAAGTGAAATAAAATAAAGACTTTAGTTGGTTCATTTTTTTTGTTCAATTTATATTATTATCTGTTGCTTACACAAATTAAAAGTATATTCATGGTTGCATATGCATTATTATATAAACAGAGAAGAAGTATCCAAAGTGATAGCCCAATTATTCAAATCACTGCAAGAAAGTCAACAGCCACAAAATGAGATGTTGGTTTATTAATAAAAGAACAACAGATAATTCAGCAAAAATTATAAGAATATCCACAATAGGAGAAATATACGCATTGAACTTATTATATATATCCAAAGTACTATAAGCACTGTTCATTTAAAAAATTAATACATTAAAATAAACTTGCTCTTTTGGACTTCAGGTCTAATTCATTCTATAAAATATTAAAGATATATTATTATATATATATATGTGTGTGTGTGTGTGTGTGTATGGGTGTGTATGTATATGTATATATATTTGTATGTATGTGTGTATATATATGTGTGTGTAAATGTGTGTATATATGTATGTATATATATATGTATATATCTGAATATTGATATGGGCATAAATGTGTATATATTTATGTGTATATGTATATATGTGTATAAATATATATGCATATTCAGATATGTATATATATGTGTTTATCTATGTATATACGTATAGATATGTATGCATATATAGATATATACATATGTTTATATTTGTATGTATATAAATGTAAACATATATGTTTATATGTGCATATATATGTATATACATATATGTATATGCATATATATATATATGTGTATATATGTCTATGTGTATATCAATATATATGAATATATATGTATATATGTGTATATCAATGTATAGATAAGCGTATATATATGTATATATATATATATATATATATATATGTATAACTATGTATGGGTATGCATTGTATATATGTATATATATATATATTATATATATATATATATATATATATATATTAGTTGATACAGACACGAAATTGACCGCCAAAAATTAAACGCGATTTAAAGACATATTGCAACAACACTGCGAAAAAAAGATGTCAGAACTTTTTTGCAGAAACCATCGTGAAAAAAGCAGGAAAAAGTGATAAAGTCATAATAATGTTTTTTTTGTTGTTTTTTCTTGGTGAGTAACATTTATAATGAAGTTATAAAGGCAAAATTCTTAATGATGCATAGTCCTAAAATTTGTGTAAAACTACCGAAGCTTAGCTGATCACAATGTTGGAAAATTGAATATAAATTGAATATAATGTTATGGAAAAGAAATACATGAATTATGAAGTGATGTTCATTAAAAATAATTTTTATACGTGAGATGTTTTTTGTTATTTACTCATCAAAAAATATTTCATCATTGGAAAGTCTTTTTTCATCCAGTTTTTGAAACAACTGGCTTATAATCAACCAGAAGGGAAACTAATGTTGCTCATGATTGAATGATGATCTACGAATCTTTCATACTCGCCTATTTTTATTGTCATATAAATCGATAAAATCGGTCATTTTCCAATCAAATTTAATGATCGCTTTAGTACGGGCCTCATCGGGGTGCAGCAAGAAAAAGCTCACATGCCTCTTGCAGAGACAAGTTCGCAATACATTGTAAGTTTCATTGCACTGTAGAAAAACTGTAGAAAAACTACTGCTTTTTATTATATTTATATATAATGGATGGAATTAAAGTTTAAAATGCGAAAGTAAAGTACCATGATCCAGTTGTTCTCTAAAGATTAACATTCATTTTGAACGCACTCCTGTCATCTTAAAGAACTTACTATTGAGTTTTTATGTATAGCTTTTCGGCTTGTGTTGTGATAAAGTCTCTCACATTCACTTCTGATGTTAGGATTTGTACGTTGTTAACTTTGGTGAAAATCGCCTGTTCTATCTGTCATCGGAATTATTTAGATTATCAGTTACTGATATTTATCGAGAACATTCCGATACAAAAACGATTTAAAAACACTCCCAGCTACGTGAGATTTCATATAACCAGGCCTAGCCGTTTTCGAATGCATAGGAAACGATCTCGCATTAAGAGTCGTATATATTTTCTTTTATATAATAGTAGCAATGTCAGATGTATTTCTTCCAATTTCTAATGAAATAAAACCAAACAATATTAAATATTTTCCATGGTATACTGAAATTAAATTTGAGAAAATAAAACACTAATATGTCAATTATTGATGATGTTTATCTTTTAAAAAACACATAAACACTGACACAGATAGAAAGTATTTTCTGGGGGAACTTTCTCGGGAATACATAGATAAAGAAGGTTCTTTGGACTGGCTCAAAAGAGGATCCCTTCACCACGATCAGGAAAGGGTCATAATGGCTGCCCAAGACCATGGATTGATGACCAATGCATTCAAGAAGATGGCAGGGATCAGTAATGACAATAAATGCAGATTCTGCCACACAGAATTGGAAAGTGTTGGTCATCTGATATCAAGTTGCAAAGTTCTTCTAGGGGACGGCTACTATACAGCGAGACATGATGGAGTATGCAAGTACCTCCACTGGATCATCTGTAAAAAATTAAACATCCAGTGTAGCAGCAAGTCCTGGGAACATCAACCTGAAAAAACAGTTGGAAATGATTTATATACCATACATTACGACCATGTAATCCCTACAGCCACCTACCTTGAAAATGCTGCTGTGAAACCTGACATAGTTATATGGAATAAGTCAGAGAGAGTTGCAACCTTGATTGAAGTGAGTGTTCCTAATGATGGCGGTCTTAACAGAGCTGAAAGAGAGAAACAGACCAAATACCAAGGTCTCATGTATGATATGAAAAGAAACTGGAACCTAAAGGGGATATCGATCATACCAGTTATCATAGGTGCCACAGGACTTATGAAGAAGAACCTGAAGTCCTACCTAACTAATATTCCTGGTGAACCAAGTGCAAAAGAGATTCAGACAATTGCACTTAAGGGAACAGCGAGGATACTAAAAAGAGCTCTCGGTTGGTTTCAATAAAAAAGCGGGGCAATGTTGGCAGCTGGTTTGGCTGCCCCATACCCGGCATTAAAATCTCCAAAGGAAGAAAAATAAAAAAATAAAAAAATAGAGACGAAGAGAAAGAATGAAAGAAGACCAATGGCGTATGCGTATGATACAGATTTGTACCATTTATGTAAATCTCTGAGGATAAATTTTATTTGGAGCTATATGTATAAATTTTATTTAGATTTGACAAGTGAGGAGACATTTGAATATTTAATGTAAAGAATATAGCGTATAAAAGAGTCTATGAATTCTAAATGGCATTAAAATTAGATTCAGAAGTAAACTATCTCAAAATCTGATTTACACACTTTTTAATATGCACCCACATATACGCACATATAATTCATATATACATATATATACATATATATATATATATATATATATATATATATATATATATATATATATATATATAAGTGAACGTGTCTCTGTGTGTATGTTTGTGTGTGTCTGTGTACATTTTCCTACGCAATAACTCTGTAAATTTTCAGTCTACAGACGCGAAATTTATATACTGAGTACTGAGCTTTGGCCGCAGATGTGATACCTGATGGCAGGAAATCCGGGTAGTGGCGTCCGTAGTCTCTCTCTTTCTCTCTCTCTCTCTCTCTCTCTCTCTCTCTTTCTGGCAGTCCGTCGATTTCGACGATGACGCAGCAAGAGCAAGGCCATCATACTCCCATCGCCTGTGTGCAGAGATCACGCTTCCAGTCCACTAAACCTGCTGGTACGCCCTCACTCCATCGCCACAGGACTTTCACCTCTCTCAGCCTAGGCAAAGTAGGAATAAGCAGCTTGCTCAGTACTGCTAACACCGTCTCCGCTGAAAGAAAAAGTACAGAGGCAAGGACAGGACAGGACAGTCTGCAAACATGCAATCAATCGCATCCGATGGCTGAGTTAGACCCGAGTGGAGTGGTACATCATCCTTGTTGACCGCCTCGGCACTGCGGTGCTGGTTCATCCGCTGCGTTCTTTCCTCATCTGCCAAGAGCATCGTTGACCAGGCTTGGCTTTTGTGACCCTAAATAGGGGGGGGTACTACCACGGCCACCGAGAGTAAGAGGAAAGCCTGTTAACTTAATTGTTAAATGTCTGCAGGCAATGTAGGTAAGATTTGTCAGATCGTCAGTACTATATGAGGGCCAGTTGAAAAAGAGCAACAACATATTTTTAAAAAGAAAAAGGAACACAGTTCGATTAATACTTAAACTGACATTTATTCAATATAAAATATAAATATTATCTATGTCAAATTAAGTAATTTTAAAGTAATATACAATTTAATACTGATAAAACTGAATTATGAATTTAGGGACAAACAATTAAAGAAACATTAAACAAATATTTTTGGCCTTCGGAACAAGATCACAATGTAGTATATGTTTTGATGCTACATTTTACCTTTTCTGTCCTCTGTCGGTGGAGGAGAAATCTTTCATGACTGAGATTATTTTTATTCCTATCCAGAGATGCCCCCTTATTGGGAAGCTGGATTTTCCCCACATGATTATATGTTGAAATATTTCAATAACTATTACTTTAAATACAGAAATTATATTTAAAGTTTTGTTTTTCTGTTCTTCATGTCCATTTTTTCCCCATGTTTTTCATCAAAATGTGTAGCGTATTAGTTG